>NC_042615.1:732075251-732375251 GCF_901001135.1 Rhinatrema bivittatum | reverse complement strand
ATACCTACTAGAGCTTAGTAGTCAAGCTTGTATAACTAATAGCTGGGATATCCTTAACTGGAGTAGCATATATGGGAGCAAATGAGCAGAATTGGTCCATATCTCCTAATCTACAAAGGTCTACTATATTAAGTGAAAAAAGTATATACTTTTGTGGATAAAGTAAAGGGGATGTACAAAAATAAATAGAAAGAGGGTTACCTGAGTCTCAGGACCTGAAAACCCAGTGATCCACAGTGAAACAGCAGCAGCAGTAAAAAAATGAAGCCGGGCCCAGTGAGGGAAAGTCACAATGAATGCCAGTAAGCCTCTCCCCTTAACTTAAGAAGACAGTGCAGAAGGACTACAATGGTGAGAGAGAGAGAAGGTGAAATGAAAGGGGGGCCATGTTGCAGAGTAAGGCATTGGGGCAGTATCAAGGAGGGGGCCCAATTAGTGACTGAATACCGCAATTGGGTGTAGCATCAGATACAGCTTCCAGGCACTCCTGTTACTTATGGAGCAGTTTCCATCACTACAGACTTCCTCCACCAGGCCCATGTCTGTAGACAGCACAATCAGTAGTTCTCAAATATGTATTCAATTGCTAGCTAGGCTAGTTACTTAGATAGAAAAAGATATTTGTTCTTCATTTGGCTGCAGTGCCAGCTAGCCCTGTTTTTTTAAGCACTTTTTTTAGTTGATCTGAGATGGTCTCTTTGTGCCACGGAGAGAAGCTGCTAGCTAGTTTGCTAGAATTTCCATTAAAAAATATATTTCAGAGATAGTCCTGCTGTGCCAATTCCAGCTTTTTTGTTAACTGCATTTTTTAATTGAACTCACTCAGTCTCTCTGTGCACTGGGCATCAGTGCCAGTGGGCACTGGGTAGTTTTGCAGACTCAAGTATATTGGGACTGTGGGTGTTTGTGAAGCCAAATCCCCAGTAGGCCTCTTTTGTAGTTACAAGATCGGTGTGTGCACACACATTACATTAGTGGATATCAAGGCACTGTGCCCATGGGAAGACAGTTTTGCAGACTCAAATATATTGGGACAATTGGTGTTTATGAAGCCAAATCCCTAGTGGGACTCTTTTGTAGTTACAAGCTCGGAGTGTGTACACATTACATTAGTGCATATCAAGGTACTGTGCCCATGGGCAGCCAGTTTTGCAGACTCAAGTATATTGGGTCAGCAGTGGTCTGTACAGCCAAATCCCCAGTGGGCCTCTTTTGTAGTTACAAGCTCGGTGTGTGTACATACATTACATTAGTGAATATCAAGGCACCATGCCCGTGGGTAGCCAGTAGGCACTAGGCAGTGACATTAAATCCATAATGTCAGGGAAAGCTAGATGTGGTCGAGTGATTGGGACTGGCAGAGGAGGCACTTCAAAAGGCACTAGTGCCAATCCCCCATTAAAGTTAAAAAGGGACCTGTTGCAATCTAAACTCTTTGGAGGGACAGGCAGTTCCATCCAGAAAAAAATGAAATCTAAACATGATGCATTGCCATCACCTGTTTCTGACCCTGTAGTTTTGGACATGAGGGAAGGGGAGGCTGAGTCATGCAAGACAAAATGGCGACACCCAAAACAGCAGTGGGACAGCAGTCTCGACTTAGCATTGACAATGTAGCGCAGACACTGTTTGCTTCTGATTCCGATGAAGAATCATCTTGTGTGGGATTCTCAACAGAAATGGAAGAAGTAATAGCTGATGAAGTTTTAGGAGAATTAGTTAGTCCTGTCTTAGCCTCCACTTCAGTGCAGCAGGGGAGAGATGAAACTGATGATGATGAGGAGGAGGAAGAGCAGTCAGTGCAGGCACAGAGTGTGACTGAGGACCCTGGCATTGCTTCTCAGGGTGCACCCACTACTTCACCTCCAGTGCCAGCATCTACCCCCAAGGCTATACAGAAGGGAGGATCACGATAGGCATCTGCAATCTGGAGCCACTTTAAAGTGATGGAGGACCCGAGTTTTGCTCGGTGTAATTACTGTGGCAGGGTTATTAGCAGAAGCAAGCAAATGGGACATCTATCTAATTTTGGCATGAACCATCATATGAAGAGGCAGCACTGAACAACAGTACTGCCATCTGGGGATGGTGGCAGTACCAGTCAGGGGACCCCTTCCAAACAGCGTAAAGTGGTTGAAAAGGAGCAGAGTCACCCCACGCCCTCAGCTCCTTCTAGCAGTCAGGTGGCAGGCCAGCAACCCCCTGACATGTGGCAGAAGCAACAACCCACCATGGAGGAAAAGGGGTGGAGTGCAGTAACGCTATCCCGGGGTAGGAGGCAGGCAGCCTCAAAAGTTGTAACCAGGAGCATTGGGGAAATGATTGCCCTTGATGACCAGCCCTTGCAGATAGTGGAGAATGTGGGTTTCAAGCATTTACTGATGGTCATAGTTCCAAATTACAAAGTTCCCTCCAGAACCACATTTAGCAGAAAGTTCATCCCCAGCCTGTACAAGCAGTGTCGCAGTCGCATCCAAGCGCAGCTAGCTAAGGCAGAGGGGAGTGTACATTTCACCTATGATATCTGGACCACCATGAATGCTGCATACTCTTACCTCTCCCTGACAGCACACTGGTGGGACCTGACTGAGGCAGGGGCAGGCAGCAGCTCTATTACTTAACAAGTATCAGGGTGGAGGTGGGCTTTACTGCACACCCACCTGATGGGTCAGGCTCATACTGCAGCCAATATTCTATCATGCATCAGACAGATGCTGGAGGGCTGGCAACTACACCAGCGAGACAGAAATCCTCAGGCAGGGTTCTTTGTCACAGACAATGGTGCAAACATGGTTAAGGCAATAACCGACGGGCGCTTTAAGAACATCTGATGTTTTGCACACACTCTGCACCTGGTAGTGAAGTCAGCTCTGGTGTTGGAGTCCAATGACCAAGAGAATGAATACCTGCATAGCTTAATACAGAAGTACAGGAACATAGCAGTGCACTTCTACAGAAGTGTGAAGGCAGGGCAGGTTCTATGACAAAAGCAGACTGATTTGGACATGCCTCACAAGCGTCTCTTTCAAGACATTGCCACCCAATGGAATGCCACTTTTATGATGCTGCAGAGGTTAGTGGAGCTGCAGACACCCCTTCATGAACTTTCTGGTTCAATGGGCATAGATGTGCAGAATCCCCTAGGGCATCATGATTGTTTAGTCAATAGTCAGCTGGTAAAAATCCTGCAGCCCTTCAAGGATGTCATGGAGGAGCTGAGTTCCAGAAGTGCCACCTTGGCTGACATCATCCCTATAGTTAATTTCTTGGATGAAAATTTGGAGGCCTTTAAACAGGAAAAGGGAATGACAGTTGAGGTGCTACATTGTCTGGACGTTTTGCAGCAGCAGGTGGGAGAGAGATTAAGGCCTGTAACAGAAGAGAACACATACATGCTCACCCGAGTCTGTGATCCCCATGTGAAAGGGAATCTCCTATTGGTGAAGGACCTGCTATTAGCAAAAGTCCGTGAACAGGAGAGCCATAGGCAGAGACAGATTAGGCGTGAAGCAGAGGAGGAAACAGCGGACACTTCAGAGAGTTGTGCTAGCCCAAGCAGGAGCAGCACTCTGTCAGCAACAGAGAAAATTGGGAAGAGGGCCATAGTTGGCTGACAGGCAGGGCCGGTGCAAGGGTATTAGGCACCCTAGGCGAACCTTCTGCCTTGTGCCCTCCCCCTCCTCTCCCCTGTCCAGGCCCTGGCTGCACTCTGATCTCATTCACTCAGACAGGCCCCTCTCTTACACACACTTAGGGGTAGATTGTCCACATGTGCGCGCTGCACACGTGCTTCCAGGTGCGCACACATGAACACATCAATTTTCTACCATGCACGCGGATGCATGGTGAAAAATCCATGGGCCGCATGCATATGCGTGCCGGATTTTATAATCCACGCGTGTCTGTGCAGGCGCCGTGCGCAATGGAGGGGGGGTTTGAAATTTCTGCGCAGAGTCGCATTCAGGCCTTCCCCAATTCCCTCCCAGTCCACTCCAAATAATGAGAGGTACAACCATGTCATTACTGACTTTTGTTGGATTAAGTCTTCTTAGTTACAATCTTGGAGGAGGGATATCTAAATTGATCAGGGAGTTGAAAAAAGAGCTGCTAGAGGAAAAAGGGTTGATGGAGGAAAAAGGGATGCAAGACAAAAGTATATAAATTTGAGGGAAAATTGCTGAAGGGCCGATGGTTAAATCTAAAGCTGAGCAATACATGTTGTCTGATGGTAGCAAACTCAATGCACAAACAGTATCTATTCTAGGGCTTAAGCTGGTTCCACCTGGTGCTTTGGAAAATGCAATGGGAGTGAGAAGAGTTTTGAAGAAAGTACTTAATCAAGTCTGTGAGGTTGCAAAGACTAAGGATTTTGAGTTAGCTAGGAGTATAGGTTCCTCTCAGGAATTGATAAAATAGCTAGCAGAGAGGTACCAACTCAGACTTTCTTTGGTTACAACGCTATAGAAACTAGCTAGTTGGATGTTGGAAGCGCCAATAAGATCTAGTCCAGTTTCATCTATGCCAGCTGTGGAGGTTAACAGCTCCTGTGAAACTGGGCATTCACTATAGTTTGCATAGAGCAATACCCGAGGCATAGTCTAAGAATAAGGGAGTTTTAAATCCTCATTTCGTTCAATCTTTCTCTCACTGCAGCAGACGTACCAGTAGAGGATAACAAGTAGTATGGATGCACATCCAAAAAAATGTCATTTCAATCCATGTTTTGTTTTTAGAGGGGGAGGAGAGTTCAATTTTTGTTAGGTTTAATGGGGGTTTTTTTTCAGTTTGGTTCATTTTGTGAATCAAAAGAAAATTAAATACTCACTCACTCCACCCCCCCCCCCCCACCCCCCAAAACAAAAACAATTTGAAATGGGCCTCCAGGAGGCCCTCTAACCACTCTCCTATCCAAACTGAAGCCCTTGTGCCAAGGTCAGGTCCCTCTGATCCTCTTTCCATCTGAAAAATAAGTTGAGGCCCAGGCCTACATATCTAGATATAGCTGGGCCCATCTGGAGCTTGGCTGGGCCCCACAGACCCCACCTCTTCCCTTAACAAAATGAGTGTGGCTGGGGGCTGGCTGACTCCCTGGTCCTACTTACCAATTCCCTAATTGTTCATTAG
Source organism: Rhinatrema bivittatum (assembly GCF_901001135.1). Lineage (NCBI taxonomy): Eukaryota > Metazoa > Chordata > Amphibia > Gymnophiona > Rhinatrematidae > Rhinatrema > Rhinatrema bivittatum. The sequence goes on along the minus strand of NC_042615.1, from coordinate 732,370,127 downwards.
TTTGAAAGAGCAGAAGTGATGCACAATTACTCTTGTTCCATTGCTGCTCTAACAATGGCTGCACTGGCTCTCCTGAACAGTGCTGAAGTGACATCACTTCAGTGCATGTCTCAGGTGTGGCCGGAATCATGTTGTTCGGCCCAATGCCACCAGCAATGAGGTGCTGGAGCCTGAAGCTTGTGTAGAGAGGTGAGAGGGCCACACCGCGGGGCACCTGCGGGTGGCGAGCATAACAAAAACTGGGGATGGGTGGTAATTTTAAGAGGAAAAGGGGGTTAGAGGGTTCTGGTAAGGCCACAGCTGGGTCTGGACCTAGAACTGGATCTATTTTGTGGGAGGGGCCTGTGGGGTCCAGGGTGTCTCCAGCTAGGCCTGGCCTAGGCCTTGGGGCTTCTGTTGGGGCAGAGGAAAGTCGGATGGCCTCCAGGAGGTCTTTTTTTAAATTTTGCCCCCATCCCACACAAAAATGAAAATACCCCAAAATTTTGAGATATTTTTGTAAGGGGTCTCTTTTGGTTCATTCTATTCCATTTATTTAATCATCATCATCATCATTATCTTTATTTCATAGACATCTTTCCATATAAATGCCCAAGGAAAATTACAACATACATATACTTTAGTTAGACTTGCTAAAGCAGAAATCATTATTAGGGAAAGGTGAGAGAATAATTGGTATATAAATATCCTTCTGTACCCATTTCAGTGATACAAATTGTGGAGAAGAAACAAGGAGGTCCATATTCATAAAGCCGTTGAGTGGACAAGGTATCTAGCTAGAATATATGGGATAAGTATATCTGGCTAACTCTAGCTAGTATCACTGTCAAAATTAAAAAAGAAAAAGAAAAAGAAATAAAAGGGCCAGCAGCCTGATCCCTTCCCTCTCTACTTCAAAAAATAACATCAAACATGGCCCTGTTGGCTAAGTTAGCCAGATAAGTTAGTCATGCCCCAGAACACCTCTTTTTTATCTGGCTAAATTATAGCTGAATGATAACTTATTCAGCTTTAGGTTAGTTAGATAAATGGTCTAATATTTAAAAAATTAACTGGATAACTTGTCTGTTATCTAGCTAATTATTTTTGAAAATGGACCTCAATTGGCACCCACCAACGTTCCCAAGGCGGCGACATGGGACCCATCTACATAAGAGGTGATAGGGTGCCTGAGACCCCTAGACGCTCCGGATCGCCACGCCACGCCCAGCATAGACCTCCAGCCTACGACCTACCTCCGCGGCAGGCCACATCGCGATCCACGCCTCCCGGAACCACCTACCTTCACGGTAGGTCCCCCCGCGATCCACGCTGCCCGGACCCGCCAGAAGGCCACAAGGCCACGCCGCCTGAACCCACCTCCTCGGTAGGCCCAACCGCGCCAGTCCTACAGGCCCTCGACCTACCTCCACAGTAGGCCTCGCCACACCATAAGCCTCCCTGACCCGCTGGAAGGAAGACTCGCAGACAATGGAGAGCAGGCCTGGAAGGACCTCGCCGTATCCTTCCACTGCCTCAGATCACGCCCACCAACTCTCCCAAGGCGGCGATGTGGGACCCGTCTACATAAGAGGCGATAGCGCGCCCGAGACCCCTAGATGCTCTGGATCGCCACGCCACGCACAGCGCAGATCTCCAGCCTACAACCTACCTCCTCAGCAGGCTGCATCGCGATCTACACTGCCCGGAACCACCTACCTTCACGGTAGGCCCCACCGCGATCCACGCCACCCGGACCCGCCAGAAGGCCACGCCACCTAGTCCCACCTCCATGGTAGGCCCAGCCACGCCAGTCCTACAGACCCTCGACCTACCTCCACGGTAGGCCTTGCTGCCCCACAAGCCTCCCTGACCTGCCCGAGGGAAGACCCACAGACAACGGAGAGCAGGCCCAGAAGGAACTCGCCGTATCTTCCCACCGCCACAGATCATGCCTACCGATGCTCCCAAGGTGGCGACATGGGACCCATCTACATAAGAGGCAATAGTGCGTCCAAGACCCCTAGACGCCCCGGATCACCGTGCCACGCCCAGCGCAGACCTCCAGACTACAACCTACCTCCTCAGCAGGCCGCATCGCGATCTACACCGCCCGGAACTACCTACCTTCATGGTAGGCCCCTCCACGATCCACACTGCCCAGACCCGCCACAAGGCCACCACACCTGGACCCACCTCCACGGTAGGCCCAGCCGCACCAGTCCTACAGGCCCTCGACCTACCTCCATGGTTGGCCTCGCCACACCACAAGCCTCCCTGACCCACTTGAGGGAAGCCCTGCAGACAACGGAGAGCAGGCCCAGAAGGAACTCACCATATCCTCCCACCACCTCAGATCCCTCCCACCGACGCTCCCAAGGCAGCGACGTGGGACCCATCTACATAAGAGGTGATAGCGCGCCTCTGGCGTGGCGCACCTGCATCACGTGCCTAAGGAGCATGACAAAGGGGCATGCCCCTTGGCGTGCCCCTTAACATATCCCCTTAATTAGTCTGAGATACCTCCTAAATAAAGACTTGTTTAGTTAACTCCCTCAACTCAGCTGCTATACTGCTCAAACAGAATTCATTGCATACTGAACTTGCACCCCATCTCTACCACAAATAGACCAAACAAGGCCCGTGAACCCCCACAGGACAACGATCCCGACCAACCTGCTCTCCACCATCCACAACCACCAACATCATTCAGACAGACAAAAGACACGCATAGAACATCACAGCTTTGAACCATAACACCAAAGACTGACTAGGCCTTAATGCACCTTTTATACTACTCTCCACAACGACTAAAGATAAATCACCCAACACCTCCAATATGGCACACGAACCATCATCTCAAACACACCTCCCACACAAAACAACTTCACGACCCAGGAAAATAGAAGGAATACCACAACTAATTAAAAAAATTCATACAACGATGACCTTGACACCTATACTAACCCTCATGAAAGACACCGACACCTGGTCAAGATCCTCCTCAACATATCACTAAAAAGCATGATCTATCTCATGTTCTTCCTCATAAACGCTCAAGCTCTCACAAAAAAATTCATGCTTATATCAGACATTATTCAAGGGAAAAACCCCGACTTCATCACAGTGACCGAAACCTGGTTTAAAAATACGGACGCTGTAATCACAAACCAAATGAACAACAACTCATATGACTTATTCTCAATTCCCAGGAAATCTTGCAGAGGAGGTGGTATTCTACTAATCATAAAAAAGTATTTCACCATGAAACTTATCCCACACACACTCCCATGGCAATATGAAATAACCATCTTCGATTCAGACAATCTGCAAATATGCATAGTCTACTGCCCCCCCCAGACTTCTTGACAATGACATATCCCCCCTCATTGAATTCTTCATTTATTTTATTTATTTTTAATTTTTATAGACCGAAGTTCTTGTAGGAACTACAAATCAATCCGGTTTACATACAACTTTTAAATGCCCAAAAAGAGTAGTGGGCTTTACATAGAACAAACAAACATAACAAACATCAGCCTCAAAAAACCCATATGGAGATTTTAACCTCCATATGGGTTGGACATTCTCTCCACCCTTAGCTTCACTCAACATGTGAGTAACCCAACTCACAAAGCTGGTCACACTCTTGACCTTATTTTCACAAATGGCAATTTCTTCATAAACACAACAATATCTTACTCACCATTCCCATGGTCCGACCACTATCTCCTACACTGCAAGACCCAAGCCAACACAAATAACAAGAACGAAACTAATAACACCTACACTTTCAAATACAGACCACCTTTCCAACCAGACCTACTCCAACAAGAACTCAAAAAGCATTTGACGAACCTAGATCTCTCAAATATAAATAATGCCACCCAATCATGGCACCAAATTATAACAAAAATTGCCAATACTATAAACCCTGAAAGAACAAAACAGATCAAGAACAAAAGAGAAAACACGAACCCATGGTTCAACACCCAACTAAGAGACACCAAATCCACCTTAAGGAAGAAAGAAAAAGAATGGCGAAAAAATAAAGGTCCACTAACTCTGGAAAGATATAGCACACACCTAGCAACTTATAAAAAACTGATAAACAAAAGGTACTATGGCAAAAAATCCCAAACTCCGCAAACAACACAAAATCACTATTCAACATAGTAAACAACCTAATATAAGACAATAACAACAACCCCTCACCCCAAACCAAAAACCTAAGCCAAGAACTTGCCATTTTCTTCAAAAACAAAATCAGCAAAATAACAGAGAATATAAACAAATCCCCTTACCAAAATGTGCAGCTAAACATCAAAGATATAACACCATGGACCACATTCGACCCCATATTGACTACTGAAATGGAGACACAATTAAAAACCCTAAACCTGGCCTGCCACGAACTCGACATAATCCTGATACGAGCCTTAAAGGAAATATCTCAAACCATCACTCCAACCATCATGGCAATTATAAATAAATCTCTAGAAGAAGGTGAACTACCAGGCAAATTAAAAATTGCCACAATTAAACCCATAATAAAAAAAAAAAGAACCTCAATCCAGATGAACTTAACAACTACAGCCCAATCTCAAACTTACCTCTCCTCGCCAAACTGACGGAAAAGGCAGCACTTAAACAACTCAATGATCATCTCGAAACAAACAATATCTTGCACCCCACCCAACATGGATTCAGAAAAAATCATAGCACAGAAACCTTACTCCTCAATCTATCAAGCACAGTCATAAGAGGTTTGAACAATGGACAAAGATACATCATCATCCTACTTGACCTCTTCTCCGCCTTCGACATGGTCGAACATAAAAGTCTAATCTCCAGACTAGTAAAAATCAGGCTATCAGGTAAAACTCTAGACTGGTTTACCTCTTTCCTTAAAAACAGATCTTTCAAGATAAACATCAAGAACCACTCCTCAGATGCCATACCACTAGAAACTAGAGTCCCCCAAGGATCTGCACTTTCAGCCACTCTGTTTAATATATACCTCCTGCCTCTATGCCAGTTACTCGCGAGTCTCAGCATCACATATTTCAAGTACGCCGACGATATCCAACTAATCATACCTGTAACAAACACCCTCGAAAGCGCAATGAAACTCTCGGCCACATACCTCAATACTATAAAAAACATGCTAAACCAAATGAAGCTCTGCCTTAATATGGAAAAAACTGAATGCATACTGCTTGAAAGAAAAAACTCCGGAGATCACCAGAACCATGCCATCCAAATTGACAACACGCTCATCAAATTAAAGAAAACGTGAAAGATCTAGGAATATGGATTGACCCAGAGCTGAATTACAAAAAACACATTGCATTGAAAATCAAAGAAGGTTTCCACAAATTACTAATTCTCAAACACTTAAAACCACTCCTGAACCACCCTGAATTCAGAACCAATCTCCAATCACTAATTTTTACAAACTTTGATTATTGCAACTCACTCCTGTTAGGCCTACCCAAATCAACCACCGGACCACTCCAAATACTACTGAATGCCACAGCCAGAATCCTCACCGGCCGCAAAAAAAACAGACCACATCACCCCTGTGCTAAAAGGATTACACTGGCTACCTGTAGAAAAAAGAATCGAAGACAAAATTCTAACCATTTTCCACAATGCAATACACAACAGTGAAAGCACATGCCTAAACACCATTATACAACAACTCAATTCTCAACGCAACACTAGATCAACAAACAAAGCACAGCTGGACATCCCATCAGTCACAACCACCAAACTCACTACCATAAGAAAAAGAGCTATATCAATAGTAGGACCTCACCTCTAGCACTCCCTACTGGAAAACCTAAGACTACAGAACAACACAAAAATATTTAGAAAACTGCTCAAAACCTAGCTTTTCAGACAAGCCTACAAAGAAGGGATAGGCTAATCGATTACTATGCCACACCCAAGAATCTCAATTCCCTGTTAAGCACTTTACTAACCTCTATCACCACCCAGATTGTACACCTGCATCATACTCAGTTGAGCCTATTACGCCCAACTGATGTACACTATTGTAAATTATAAAAATCACAAGATATCACCACGCGGTGAAACCACTAACACTAGATGGCATAAATACCATGAAAATACCCGACTGCATTAACATACACAGTTTGATGATTCATTTGTCTCTGGTTTTAACACCTCCCACAGTTACTTTCTAATCCTCATGTCTGTTCTTATAAACCTATGTTCTCCTAATTGTTCTTCGGAGTGAAGGCCTGCGCCACCTCCCACAGTTATGAATGTAAACGTTGATCTTTTTGTAAACTGTTATACCTGTTGTTGTTACACCTGTAAACTGTTGTTATAACTGTAAACCTGAGTAAAGGCCTTTTGCTGAACTTCAGCATATAAAAGCATACAAATAAAATAAATAAATAAATAAATAAATAAATAAATAAATAAAGTTAAAGCTGGCTTTCATCCCTCCAGCCTTACCTACCACATTCCTATGCTTGGATGGATTACCAGTATTGACCTCAGCCTAGACTCTTAATATCCTTGTCTGCTGCACGCCACTGACCATAGCCTGGACTCTCATCATCCTTACCTGTCACCTGCCTGCAACCTCAGCCTAACCCCAGATCCACTGTTCAGCCTTTGGCCCAGAGACTGTCACCTAAGACATCCCGGCCCCTGGAACTCAAAGGCTCAACCCAAGGGGAAAACGGTTGATACAGGTGAAGGTCCAGTTCAGCCTCTGTGCCATATGCTCTGCCAGTTGGAGGTTGCATCAATCTCACTCCAACACAAGGATTGCATAATCCTAACAGGTTGCTGAGACCATGGTCCTGGTGGCTCTGTCTTCACTCCAAGTGATCCCCAGCCTGGCTCAAATACTGAAGGAACAACAGCAGGTACTCAATCAGCCTACTGTGGCTCTGGAAAGATTGGCCGTCAGGATGGATGCACTGAAATCAACTCCAGCACTGGTACCAGTGGTGCCCTCTCTACCAGTACTGCCTGCATCCACCAGACTAGTGCTATAGCACTCAGCACCCCCACATTACATGGAGGACCCAAAGCAGTGCAAATTCCAGAGTTTAATTGTGCGTTGAGTGAAAAAGAACTTTCTCCAATTAATTTTAAATGTGCTACATGCTAACTTCATGGAGTGCCCCCTAGTCCTTCTATTATTTGAAAGAGTAAATAACCAATTCACTTTTACCCATTCTATACCTCTCATGATTTTAAACACCTCCATCATATCCCCCCTCAGCCGTCTCTTCTCCAAGCTGAACAGTCCTAACCTCTTTAGTCTTTCCTCATAGGGGAGCTGTTCCATCCCCTTTATCATTTTGGTTGCTCTTCTCTGTACCTTCTCCATTGCAACTATATCTTTTTTGAGATGTGGCAACCACAATTATACATAGTATTCAAGGTGCGGTCTCACCATGGAGCAATACAGAGGCATTATGACATTTTCCGTTTTATTTACCATTCCCTTTCTAATAATTCTGTTTGCTTTTTTGACTGCCGCAGCACACTTAACCAACGATTTCAATGTATTATTCACTATGAAGCCTAGATCTCTTTCCTGGGTGGTTGCTCCTAATATGGAACCTAACATTGTGTAACTATAGCATGGGTTATTTTTCCCTATATGCATCACCTTGCACTTATCCACATTAAATTTCATCTGTCATTTGGATGCCCAATTTTCCAGGCTCACAAGGTCTTCCTGCAATTTATCACACTCCATATATGATTTAAGTACTTTGAATAATTTTGTATCATCTGCAAGTTTGATTACCTCACTCATCGTATTCCTTTCCAGATCATTTATAAATATATTGAAAAGCATGGGTCCCAGTACAGATCCCTGAGGAACTCCACTGCCCACTCCCCTCCACTGAGAAAATTGTCAATTTAATCCTACTCTCTGTTTCCTGTCTTTTAGCCAGTTTGTAATCCATGAAAGGACATCTCCACCTATCTCATGACTTTTTACTTTTCCTAGAAGCCTCTCATGAGGAACTTTGTCAAATGCCTTCTGAAAATCCAAATACACTACATCTACCGGTTCACCTTTATTCACATGTTTATTAACCCCTTCAAAAAAGTGAAGCAGATTTGTCAGGCAAGACTTGCCTTGGGTAAAGCCATGCTGACTTTGTTCCATTAAACCATGTCTTTCTATATGTTCTGTGATTTTGATGTTTAGAACACTTTCCACTATTTTTCCTGGCACTGAAGTCAGGCTAACAGGTCTTTAGTTTCCCTGATCACCCCTGGAGCCCTATTTAAATATTGGGGTTACATTAGCCACCCTCCAGTCTTCAGGGTGGCTAATGTAACCCTGTGGGCTCCGTGGACCCTGGCTCTGTGCTAATTCACCTGGACTCTCTCTAGCGCTTCCCACTCCTCGAGGCCAGGTTCAGCGCTACCTTACTTGTGAGTCCCTTCCGCAGTGTCCTCTGCTCCTTGGGACCCCGCAAGGGCTCCAATCTCTCTCTCTGGTCACCTGAGGCCGTAACAGCTTTTCAAGACTTAAAACCGCCTTCCTCCATGAACCATGCCTTTGAGATCCTGATCCCAGATGTCCGTTTATTGTCAAGGTTAACACCTCTAACGAGGGATTTGGGGCTGTCTTAAGCCAGTACTCTGCCACCCAAACGTTACACCCATGCTCCTTTTTCTCTAGATGATTTTCTCCTGCTGAACACAACTACGCTATAGGAAATAAGGAACTCCTGGCTATTAAATTAGCCTTCGAAGAGTGGCTCAAAGGAGCTCAGCATCAGATCACGGTATACACCTATCTTAAGAACCTCGAATACCTGCACCGGACTCAACACTTGAATCACCGTCAGGCCTGCTGGGCCCTCTTTTTCACCTGATTTAACTTTCTGCTCCACTACCGACCAGTCAATAAGAACTGCCAGTATGACGCTCTATCTAGGTCCTTTGTCCCTGAGGACCTTCCGGACCCTTCTCGCTCACCCTCAAAGGTCATCCTGGCTGCCTCTTATCCGGTCTCACTGGGGAAGACAGTGAGTGCTTCGCAGGGTCCATGATTCCCTCACTGCAGGGCAGAACCTTGGCCGCCCTCCAGCAATTTTACTGGTGCCCAACCATGAGGAAGGATGCACAAGCCTATGTGGAGTCTTGCTCAACTTGTGTTTGCCATAAATCTCCAGTGGGACGCCTGTGGGGGTCTCTTACATCCTTTACCAATCCTTAGCAAGCCATGGACCAACATGGCAACAGACTTTATTGTTGATCTTCCACTCTCTGGCAGCAACAACACCATCTGGGTCATTGTGGACCAATTTTTTGAAATGGGCCACTTTGTGGCTTTGTCTGGCCTTCCATCGGCCGCACAACTTGCTCAGCTATTCATCCGCCATGTGTTCCGGCTCCATGGCCTTCCTAAGCACATCCTGTCTGACCATGGAGTTCAGTTTACAGCCCGAATTTGGAGGTTCCTTTGTAGAAAATTCACATCTCTCTGGACTTATATCACCATCAGGCCAATGGGCAAGCAGAAAGAACCAATAGGACCCTCAAGCAGTTCCTATGTGCCTATGTCAACCTCCAGCAAAACGTTTTGGCAGATCCCCTTCCCTGGGTGGAGTTTGCATTAAATTCTCATCCCTCATCATCCACTGGCTCCTCACCCTTCCAGGTAGGCTATGTATGACAGTCTCTTCCTCCTCTACCATTACCATTATCCATACCTTCACCTGCAGCTCAGTCATCCGCCCAAGAGTTACAAAAAGTAGCCCAAATGACCAAGAAGTTCTTTGATGCCCATCACCGTGTAGGCCCTCAGTTCAAACTGGGTGACAAGGTGTGGCTTAGCACCTGATTTATTTGCCTCAAGCTCCCATCTTCATACTTCGCTCCCAGATACATCAGCCCTTTTCCTGTGTTCTGCCAGTTGGGCTCGGTTACTTAAAAAAGCTCCGACTCCCACCTTCTCTCAAGATCCACAACACCTTTCATGTATCTTTGGTAAAGCCCTTGGTACTATCCGTATTTTTGAAGAAGTTGCCCGAGCCTCAACCACTGTCTTCCAAAGCTGATGTAGTTTATTAAGCACGAGATGTCATTGACGAGTAAAAACGTGGGAAGAAATGGGAGTACCTTCTTTCTTGGGAGGGTTTCGGACTAGAAGAGAATAGTTGGAAACCAGCTGCCAATATTCTTGACAAAACCCTCATAAAGCATTTCCATGCCACCCATCCATTGAAACCGAAACCCCCGGGAGGGAGGCTTAGGAGGGGGAGTACTGTTATGACCATCGGCTGCGGCTGCCCGAGGCAGGCTCAACTCACATCATGACATGCTTGGTTCTCTACCTCTGGTACTCTTGCGGCAGTGGCCAGTCGCTGCCGCCACATTCCTTCTGGCTCCCTGCACCCCACATGGTGGCTGGGATGCTGCCAACCAGTGTTCCAGTCCTGAGCCTCTCTAGGCACACGCGCTCCATCTATCTGCCTAAACGGCCTATGGTCGGAACTTCAGGCTCATCTCCGGCTGATGATTTCACTGGCCTGGAGTATTTAAGCTTCTCCTCCAGCCACCACTAACCAACTTGGCAATGAGTTCCTTGGTTCCTTTTGGTGCCAGTTCCTTTTCCATGGACCAGTTGTTCCTGCCTTCGGATCTCTGTGCTTCTCCATCCGGGTTCCTTCAACTGTGCTTCCCGCTTTGCAGGCCCTGGCTCAGCGCTATTTCACCTGGACTTTCTCTCAGCACTTCCCGCACCTTGGGGCCAGGCTCAGCACCACTTTACCCGGACTCTCTCTTAGCACTTCCTGCTCCGCGGGCCCTGGCTCTGCGCTACTTCACTGGGACTCTCTCAAGCGCGTACCTCTCCTCGGGGCCAGGCTCAGCGGGTATGACGGTTACTACTTGGAGATAATAACCTTATTCAATAAACATACACACGGTTAATGCGACTCCAACATTGCTCTAAGCTTCAACGGCAAGAGGAAATGTGAAAAAAAGGATTTGCATTCACACAAAAGCGGGGAGTAGCTTGCTTGTTACGGCAGTTACTACCCCAAACCAAATAAGTCTGATACTATATCCAGCATAGCTCTCTGCTTCAACGGCAGGGGAGAAAGACCGATACTTCACTTTCAGTGCATATCCAGCATAGCTCTCTGCTTCAACAGCAGGGGAGAAAGACAGATACTTCACTTTCAATGCATATCCAGCATAGCTCTCTGCTTCAACGGCAGGGGAGAAAGACCGATACTTCACTTTCAATGCATATCCAGCATAGCTCTCTGATTCAACGGCAGGGGGATGAAGAAAAGTGGATCTATATACAGAGAACAACCAACAAGGACTGAATTACATAGTCTGGGTAAACAAATAAGCATAGATGTAGCTTGCTTATTGCGGTGGTTACTACCCCTAACTAATTAAGCTAGATATTTCACTTAGATGCAGTTCCAATACTGCTCTCTACATTAATGGTGTGGGGTGAAGGGAAATAGAACCAAAAGGTTACTAAGAGCCAAGAGAAACAGATAAGTATGAGAAGAAAAAAAAGTGTGAAACTTGCTGGGCAGACTGGATGGGCCATTTGGTCTTCTTCTGCTGTCATTTCTATGTTTCTATGATTAGTGTACCTTAACTCAAAATGAAAAGAATATATATCCATATATATACACTGACTACTGTTGCGTCCGCTGGCCGCAACTACCGATGACTGGTTCCTACCTAGCTCCGTGGCTGGCCCGACCCCGAAGGAGCCCTTTCTGCAGCCCAGGCTGCCCGCAGTCCATGCCATCGCCATCTTCCCATGGCCCGGAGGCTACAGCATCACCCTTCTTCGCTACCTAGCCGCTTCCGGGAAGCCGCTACCGCGGCAGACACCACGTAGCAGCCTGGAAGCTGCCCTCACTGCCTGACTGCTCCTCCCTCTCTCCACATGGCAGAGAAGCCGCTGTCCAGGGTCCTGCCCTTCTCTGGGCCCTCCTCTAGGTGCTGGTGCATGCCTCTTCAAGAGAACTTAAAGGGCCAATGGCAGGAAACTCCCAGGACTCCTCCCTGATGACATCATCCAGCCAAACCTATTTAGGTCCACCTCTCCGACCCTTCCTCGACTTGGCAATGAGTCTGCTTACTCCGATCAAGGATTTCGCATGGACACGCAGAAACTCAAGGCCATTCAAGATTGGCCCCAACCATCCGGACTGAAGTCCCTACAGAGATTTCTAGATTTCGCTAATTACTACCGCTTCTTTATTGCCAACTATGCCTCTATTATGGCACCATTAACTGCTCTGAACCATAGAGGTGCTGACCCAAAGCACTGGCCACCTGAGGTGATAGCTGCCTTCCATCATCTCAAGGAAGCATTTCTCCTGGAACCTTGCCTTCGTCACCCCGACCCACGACATCCGTTTATCGTTAAGGTGGATGCCTCAGCTGAAGGGGTTGGAGCTCTTCTCAGCCAGCACTCTGCCAATCAGACAATACATCCCTGCTCCTTCCTCTCTCGTCAATTCTCTCCAGCAGACCGTAACTACGCTTTTGGTGATAAAGAGCTTCTCGCCATTAAAATTGCCTTCGAGGAATGGCGCCCTTGGCTAGAGGGTACGCAACACCAGATTATGGTCTACACCAATCATAAAAATTTAGAATATCCGCATCAGGTGCAACGGCTCAACCCTCGGCAAGCCCACTGGGCTCCATTCTTTGCCAGATTCGACTTCACACTACGATATCGCCCTGCCGCCAAGAATTTAAAAGCCGACACGCTCTCTCGAGTCTTTGACAACACAAATGTACCCAAGCCTCCATACTTCATCATCGACCCTTCCCAGATACTCCTGGCAGTTGCTACACCCATTCCACCCGGGAAAACGTTCGTACCCCTAAGCCTACGAAATCAGGTTTTGACTTGGGCCCATGACTCCCGCAGCTCGGGACAACCGGGACAGCACCGAACCCTCGCCACTCTCCGTCAATACTACTGGTGGCCCAGGATGCCTAAAGATGCTCAATCTTACGTAGAATCTTGCCACACATGTGCTCACCACAAGAAATTCCCGGGGCACCTCGGGGCCTGCTCCAACCCCTGCCAATTCCCAACGAACCTTGGACAAATATTTAGATTTACTTTGTCATTGATTTGCCTCCGTCCAAAGGCAACACTACTATTTGGGTTGTCATCGACCAGTTTTCCAAAATGGCTCATTTTGTACCATTACCTGGCTTACTTTCGGTAACTCAGCTAGCCCAGTTATTCATACTTCACGTCTTCAGATTACATGGCCTACCCAAAGTCATTTTATCTGATCGAGGACCCCAGTTCACCACCAGATTTTGGAAATCTCTCTGTCAAAAAGTTTGATGTCAGCTTAGACTATACTTCATATCACCCATAAACCAATGGTCTGGCAGAGAGAACTAACCGGACAGTCAAGCAATTTCTATGTACCTACATTAATAACAAACAGGATGATTGGGCGAACCTGCTCCCCTGGGCCAAGTTTGCCTTCAATTCTCACCCTTCTGCCATCACGGGCTCTTCACCCTTCCAAGTAGTCTATGGCAAACACCTCTTCCACCTCTGCCCATTCCTGTGACTGTTCCATCACTGATGGTACAGTTATCCATGGAAGAATTACATCACCTTTGGACCTTCACCCGACAAGCATTGATCAAAGCCAACCAAGCAGCCAAAAGGTTTTCTGACCGTCATCAGAGACCTAGTCAACCTCTTAGACCTGGTCAGAAGGTTTGGCTAAGTACACAGTTCATCCGATTGAAGCTGCCATCTCACCGACTCGCTCCTCGGTTCATCGATCCATTCCCAATAATCTGCCGCGTAGATGCAGTAGCCTATCAACTGCAGCTTCCTCCATCCCTCAAAATTCACAACACCTTTCATGAGTCACTTTTGAAACCTCTGGTATTGAAATGGCTATCCATAATGCCTCCTGAATCACAGCCTCTCTCCTCCGAGGATGACACCACCTATCAAGTCCGAGAAGTGCTGGATGTCAGAAAACACAGGAAAAGGTGGGAATATCTGCTAGCCTGGGAAGGATTCAGTCCTGAAGAAAATACGTGGGAGCCCCTTGCCAATATTCTGGACAGGGATCTGCTCATTCAGTTCCACAGGGATCATCCTTCCAAACCCAAACCTCTGGGGAGACGCCCTAAGAAGGGGGGTACTGTTGCGTCCACCGGCTGCAACTACCGCTGGCTGGTTCCTACCTACCTCCGTGGCTGGCCCGACCCTGAAGGAGCCTGTCCCATGGCCCAGGCTGCCTGCAGTCAATGCTGCCATCACCATCTTCCCGTGGCCCAGAGGCCATGGTGTCACCCTTCTTCGTGGCCTATCCACTGCCGGGAAGCCGCTGCCATGGCAGACACCACCTAGCCTCCTGGAGGCCACCCTCGCTGCCTGTCTGCTCCTCCCTCTCTCCACGCAGCAGAGAAGCCACTGTCCAGGGACCTGCCCCTCTCTGGGCCCTCCTCTAGGCGCCGGTGTGCGCCTCTTCAGGAGAATTTAAAGGACCAATGGCAGGAAACTCCCGGGACTCCTCCCTGATGACATCATCCAGCCAGGCCTATTAGGTCCACCTCTCCGACCCTTCCTCGACTTGGCAACGAGTCTGCTTACTCCTGTAAGTCTGTCTGTGCCTCTGGTACTCTTGTTCCTGCTTTTCCGAGCCTGTCTTCTCCTCCACAGCTCCGGACTGCTTTCTGGCTTCTAACCTCGGACTGGCGACTGGAAACTCTCTGGCTTCTGACCTCGGAATGGTGGTTGGTGATCCCCTGGCTTCTGATCTTGGACCGGACTTCGACGAATTTTCCTTCTTCTCAAGGGCCCTCCTAAGTCCAAGCAGCCTGAGTCCCTACGAGCTCCACCTGGGGGGACCGCGGGCTTCCAGTGGTGAAGATCCAGCTGGCCCTTGCTTCTGTTCAGCCTCGCCTCCCAATGGGGACCCTGGGGGAGTGCGTCCCCTTAGGTGATACCAACTCCTCTTTGAGTTAAGGGTCCACATCTCCTCGACCTTCACTACAGACCAGTGAGAATTTGACTTTTTTCCATAAACTGCATTAATCATGAAAGTCAGTGTTAGGAAGCACAAGGAGAGAGTTTCCAATTTCCAGGGGTTTGTATGTTCTAGGACCACGGTTCGATCCCAGAGGAACTCCGAAGAGGTGCCGAGGCAGGTGAGGCATGCCCGAGCATGGGCTGGACAGGAGTAAGGCTGGACTGAAGACTGATAATGACCGAAGGTACTGACCCTCCACCGGACCTTCACACTTTGGGTAGACCAGCAACACAATGGTGGTCTTATGAACAGTCCTCCGACCGTTCCAAGCCTTTTCAGACCTGCCGCTGGGAACAGCAAGAAGCGGAAGACCGGATGGAGGCCAGGGCAGTGAAGACCGGAACATAGAGATTCAAACAAAGACTCATGAATGAGGTACTTGGATGCACAGACGCAGACTCAGGAACAAGGTACTTGGAAGAAGTTTCAAGGTAATCAGAAGAGTCAAGCAAGGTTCAAGGTATTCAAGAAAGACAAACAAAGTACTGGGTTGAGAATGCAAAGCAGCGCGCCCTACACAGCCCACCCGCGGGACCGATCGCAGACCACGCTGGACTCAAAGTAGCCTCTATACTGGATATGGAGTAATGAAAGGAACATGTCTCAGAAGCTGTAAAGGCCTGCACTGGGGCGCACCCTACACAGTCGCCAGTGGCTGGTCGTGGACCACGCTGGAATGGCACAGGTACTAGCAAAGTTTTTGGCATGAACGGAGCAAGCACAAGGAACTCCATAGACCAGGGAAAAGGACTCAAGCTGAAGTCTCCTGAAGGCTTGTGCTGCAGAAGTGAGGGAGGCATAGCACCACAAGGTGCACTACACAGCCCACCCATGGGACTGGTCATGGACAACGACGTGGCACGCAAGGAAGGGTGGCAACGAGGAACCAGGGGTTCAGGACAACTGGACTGGAACACGGACATCAGGAACAGGAGACGGACATCAGGATTGGAACACGGTCATCAGGAACAGATCGCAGACTTCAGGACAAGACATGGAGCTCCGACAGGAAACAAAGAACACAGGACCTTGAAGAAGAGCCGGAACTGAGAAAACTCCTGGAGCGAAGACAGGAACATCCAGGTGCATCTAACTCCTTGAGAAGGCAAAGCTGGAATAAACGCTGGGCCGTTTTGTAGGGCTGAAGAGGATAACGCCCGGGGAGGAGCTAGCAGAGGGCCACACCTGGCTGGCCCTTGAAATACAGAAAAGAGGCGCGGGCCCGCACCTAGGGAAATCCAGGAAGGGCAGGATCATTGGTGGCATTCTCCCAGCCACGTGGAAGGCCCGAAGAACAAGGCAGGCAGCGGGATCAGCACTGCCGTGGACCTGGAGGAAGGCAGGCTGCAGGAGCGGCTTCCAGCCACAAAGAAAGCAAGCAGGGAGAGCAGGAGGGCTGCAGGCACCGGCAGGGACAGTTTCCCTGCCGAGTAAGGACCCCGGCATTGGTGAGGATGGCTCTCTGCCATCCAAGGACCTCAGGGGCAGCAGCGAAGAAGCAGGAGCGGCTCCAGCCACGTCAGGGAGAGCAAGAGCAGCAGCGGCAGTCCCAGCCACGTGGGAAGGCTCCCAGCGGCTCAGCCCTGCCACGCAGGGCAGAAGACTGCCGCGTTTGGGGGAGCAGCATCAGCAGCCCAACTGGCTGTGAAGAGGTAGGGAGCCTGCCCACGCTCGTCAACAGTCATTCTACATAAGTAATCAGCAAGAACATAATATGTGGAACTCTTATTAACAGACTGTGTCTGCTATTTGTTGTTCGCTTTGTGTGTGTGTGAGTGTCTGTGTCTGTGTGTGAGAGATACTTTCCACTTGACTACTGAGTACTAGAAGAAGAGTACTGAAAGACAGAAATTCCCTGCCCAAGCTAAAGAAAGATTTTATAGAAGGGAGAAAAAGGAAGGTTTGGTCAAGAAGAAGCTCAAACTGAAACAGCATCTGCAACCTGCTCCCACTGCCAGCTTTTTTCTTATGGTGCAGTGTGTGGTGATGGTGGTGGTAAAAGGCAAATAGAATGTTAGGAATTATTCGGAAAGGAACAAAACATAAAATGGAATGCCTTTGTATGATCCATGGTGGAACTTCATCTTGAGTATTGTGTGCAGTTCAGGTTGCCCCCATCTCAAAAAAGACCTAGCAGATAGAGTATGTTCAGAGAAAGGTGACAAAAATGATAAAGAGGATGGAAAATCTTCCATATGGAGAAAGGCAAAACAGATTAGAGCTCTTTACTTTGGAAAAGAGATGACTGAGAGGGGATATGATTAAAATTTATAAAATCATGTGTGGGATGGAAAGGCCAAATAGGAAACTGTTATTTATTCTTTCAAGCAATACTAGGACTTGGGGAGACTCCATGAAACTAGCTACCATCAGGTTAAAAAAAAATCTTTGGAAACACAATCAAGCTATGGAATCTGTTGCTAGAGGAGGTGGTCAAGGTAACTAACATAATGTGTTTCTAAAGAGGGTTGGACTAGTTCCTGAAAGAAAAGTCCATAATCAGTTATTAGGCATGTAGACTTGGGAAAGCCATCACTTATCCCTGGGATTGAATAGATCAACTGTTTCATATCTGCTGGGTATTTATAGCCTATACAAGCCACTGTCAGAGACAGGATGCTAGGCTTAATGGACCTTGGTATGACCCTATATGGAGAAGGCATAACGCTAGAAAGTTCATGGATCCTTGTGGAGAATTAATCAAGAAAAATTAATAAAGCCTTGGATCAAGTATTTTCACCTTTTATTCATAGATTCTTAAACAGAGATTTTGGTCCTCTGATACAGACACATTCCCTCATTTTGGAGTTCCTTTCCATGAGTAATTGTGGTCAGTAAGTATGCCATTTTATCTTAGTAACTACTTTGGGAACTTGTGCGAGTACCATTTTGTTGCACCTGAAAGCTTTTACCTCTTGGACAGCCAGGCCCCTTTCCAACTCTGGCATTTTCCCTTGATAGAATACCTGGATATGATCATACACTTACGAGTTAAGCACCTTTAACACTTACAGCAGTTTTTCTGGGCCTCTTTCCCTCCTGACACAGCCCATCTGGTGAAACATGGTCCATGTTGGGGGTCTGAAACCTCTGTTTAAGAATCTATGAATAAAAGGTAAAAACGCTTGATCCAAGGCTTCATTCATTTTCCTTGATTAATTCTCCACAAGGATCCATGAACTTTCTAGCACTATACTTTTTCCATATAGTGTTATTCATTACTAGTGTATAATGCTCATCATCTCCACTCACTGTTGGCCCTTGGTATGACCCAACATTGCATTTCTTATGTCCTTAAGCTCTTATATGCAGAGGAAGCAGATGGCAGAGTCAGGGGATGCTGGCATCAGCAATGGAGAGGCATGAGAAATGAAGCATCCAAAAGCAGCATAGTGCTACTCCCTCATTCTTCCTGACCAGTGTCTGCAGCACATATGATGAGAAATTATTGAACCAGATGAATCAAAAGAGGGCTTCTCATAGGGATGTGCAGAGCAAAAGTTTAAGTTCATATGTCCATATGTCCAAAGGGGGTCCCATTTGCGGTCAATATGGACATAAACAGAATTCAATGAGTTGAGTATATGTCCATATGTGCAAATAAAAATTTAAACCCCTCACCCTCCTTAATCCCCCCCCCCCCAAGACTTACCACAACTCCCTGGTGGTCCAGCGGGGTCAGGACGCCATTTCTGACCAACTTTGCAAGGAGCACGTGACGTCGGCGTCACGTCGGAGTGACGCGGCGTCACGTGATTCCCCGCGGGGTCGCTTCCGGGATCCTCGTTCAGCCCAAAAGGAACTTTTGGCCAGCTTGGGGGGGCCTCCTGACACCCCCAAGCTGGCCAAAAGTTCCTTTTGGGCCGAACGAGGATCCCGGAAGCGACCCCACGGGGAATCACGTGACGTTGGCGCCACGTCGGAGTGACGCGGCGTCACGTGATTCCCCGCAAGTTCCCTCCGGCACCCTCGTTCGGCCCAAAAGGAACTTTTGGCCAGCTTGGGGGGGCCTGACACCCCCAAGCTGGCCAAAAGTTCCTTTTGGGCCAAACGAGGATCCCGGAAGCGACCCCGCGGGGAATCACGTGACGTCGGCGCCACATCAGAGTGACACGGCATCACGTGATTCCCCGCGAGTTCCCTCCGGCACCCTCGTTCGGCCCAAAAGGAACTTTTGGCCAGCTTGGGGGGGCCTCCTGACATAGCTATGTTGAATAAGTTGGAAATCCGATCGTTTATGTCTCATCACTTTTTTAAGTTAAAAAAAAAATAAGTAGCGTTTTACATTTATGTTCAATACGAATGCACACCCCTAGCTTCTCAGACTCAGAGGATATACAACTTCTAGTAGCTCATGACAGATAGAGAAGTCTAGCTGCTAGGATGCTATCCTCCAGTGATCAACTACAGGAGGCAGAAAGCTATACTGCCAGAGCAAAAGGCACCCCCCTCCCCTTGCATGTCTTCAGGAAGGGCGGGTAACAGAGAGCGTGAGAAATACCCTTGGCATTTTGCCTCTCAGTCTGCTCTGAACTCCAGCACCAGAAGTAGCACCCCAGCATCCAAGGAAGAAGAGGATATCCCACAAAATACCTGAGTTATAGAGCTCTTAAGAGTTAGGGAGCACCAGCATTTTTGCATTCATTGTTGTAAAACCATCAGTAGAGGAATGATAGCGGACCAGCTTACAAATAGTGGCATGCAGCACCATTAAAAAAATAAAAAAAAGAATAGTTACAATTTGCTTCAGGATAATCAATTAATAATAGTTTGTAGGGATGTGAATCGTGTCCTCGATCGTCTTAACGATCGATTTCGGCTGGGAGGGGGAGGGAATCGTATTGTTGCCGTTTGGGGGGGTAAAATATCGTGAAAAATCGTGAAAAATCGTTAAAAATCGAAAAAACGTAAAATCGCAAAACCGGCACATTAAAACCCCCTAAAACCCACCCCCAACCCTTTAAATTAAATCCCCCACCCTCCCGAACCCCCCCCCAAATGACTTAAATAACCTGCGGGTCCAGCGGCGGTCCGGAATGGCAGCGGTCCGGAACGGGCTCCTGCTACTGAATCTTGTTGTCTTCAGCCGGCGCCATTTTCCAAAATGGCGCCGAAAAATGGCGGCGGCCATAGACGAACACGATGGGACGGCAGGAGGTCCTTCCGGACCCCCGCTGGACTTTTGGCAAGTCTTGTGGGGGTCAGGAGGCCCCCCCCAAGCTTGCCAAAAGTTCCTGGAGGTCCAGCGGGGGTCAGGGAGCGATTTCCCGCCGTGAATCGTTTTCGTACGGAAAATGGCGCCGGCAGGAGATCGACTGCAGGAGGTCGTTCAGCGAGGCGCCGGAACCCTCGCTGAACGACCTCCTGCAGTCGATCTCCTGCCGGCGCCATTTTCCGTACGAAAATGATTCGCGGCGGGAAATCGCTCCCTGACCCCCGCTGGACCTCCAGGAACTTTTGGCCAGCTTGGGGGGGGGCCTCCTGACCCCCACAAGACTTGCCAAAAGTCCAGCGGGGATCTGGAAGGACCTCCTGCCGTCCAATCGTGTTCGTCTATGGCCGCCGCCATTTTTCGGCGCCATTTTGGAAAATGGCGCCGGCTGAAGACAACAAGATTCAGTAGCAGGAGCCCGTTCCGGACCGCTGCCGTTCCGGACCGCCGCTGGACCCGCAGGTTATTTAAGTCATTGGGGGGGGGGGTTCGGGACGGTGGGGGATTTAATTTAAAGGGTCGGGGGTGTGTTTTAGGGGGTTTTAGTGTGCCGGCTCACGATTCTAACGATTTATAACGATAAATCGTTAGAATCTCTATTGTATTGTGTTCCATAACGGTTTAAGACGATATTAAAATTATCGGACGATAATTTTAATCGTCCTAAAACGATTCACATCCCTAATAGTTTGGCATCCATATCTACCATTCAAAGCAGCAGCAGAAGCAGCAAGAAAGCAATAAAAAAAAAGGGGGAAGTTAGTCTCCTAAGTGATCCACCAGCTTTTCCTCTATTGAGGTGACTAGCATGCAGCCCCCAAACCGTGTCAGTAGCAAACCACAAGGAACAGGTGGCATATTTTACCGCATTGCTGTCCCATAGTAGGAGGCAGGCAAAATCAAATGTGGTAAATCGTGAATCAGGGAAATGATAACCCAGGATGACCAAACCTTATAGCTCATGGAGAATTTAGCTTTTCAGTTACTGATGTACCTTTAAGCCCAAATAAAAAAAGTGCTTCCTGGATAACATTCAGGAAACAGGTTATCCCTGCCCTGTACACTCAATGCCGTGCTTTTGTACAGCTGCAGTTGGACAAGGTGGAGATGGCATAGGATTCATTTCAAATGATATAGAGGTGTGTCAAAATCAGATGAGTCATCTACAGACACAGATACCGTAGTAGAGTTGAAGAGATATTTATTCTCTCAGTACAAATATCAGGCAGACGTATCTTGCATTTGAATACAGTTCAAATTGTGGCGTCACTGGGAGTGCAACTCGAGTGTGAAAATGGTGGCCATTTAACTCCCAGTGACGCCACAATTTGAACTGTATAAAGGTATGTCAGTATAAATTTAAATTTGTTTGTTTGTTATCATGTTGACCCCCTTAATTTTGTACAGTCTAATTAAGGGGAAAATACTTTAATTATATCGGTCCGGTCTCTCACTGCCTTGTTTATTATTTATTTACCTTACCTGTTTAAATACCTTGGTATACATGTTATTCTTTTTTTGTGCCCTACCTCTTTTGGTATAATTTTCACCATTTATTTTTCTTTCCCTTGTGTTTAATTATTTTTGCACCCCGCATGACTTTCTCTGATCTTCCCTGTTTCTATTTCAGTTTAATTTGACATCTACGTTAACACAGTATCATTTTGCTATTTTTCGGTTTATAGCTTCTTTGGTTAATTACTGAATTTTTATGCCCAATATCTTTGAAGTTACATGGCTACAACTTTTATGCTGATGTTGCAACATTTTGAACATAGTTTTGGTGAAAATTGTAAAATTGTCTTTTTGAATTTGACGTTGCCGCATCCATCTTGTTTATTGTCCACCTTGTCTCTAAGTATGGTTTTCTTTAACATAGTTTGTCTTACTTTCTAGAACAACTAACATTCTGTCTGTCCCTCCCAACGCAGCCTCACGGCGAAACACGGATCCGTGTCAGGGGACCCACTTTGCACCTTTAAATGCTGTAATATATACACTGTGGAGTTGCCGTTTAAAATGAAAATGAATTCTTTCCTGCACATTTCCTGTGGTCTGCTGAGATTATTTACATGCAGAAGTGCTCCTGTTTGCTGTTTGGATTATCTCTATTTGGTAGACAACAATGTATCACCACAAAAATGAAAACCATCACCTAAGTGAAACCATGCAATGGTAACAAAAAAATTACCTAGGAAACACATGTGAGCACCCTAATTCAGGATATTCCAAACAATTGAAAAATATTATGGGAGAGAAGGGGAATTACTCATAAACAGTGACTGTCTCCACTGTAGACAGCACTCAGTCTCATTATTGTATCCCCTCTTATCCACCCAACTCCTGTTTTCTTAAAAAAATTTTAAACATGATATTCCATTACTTTTTCAAAGTTTTTAAATTTTTCCAATTAAAAATCTATTTTTATCTCTGTGTTTCCATGTTCTTTATAAATCAATAAATGTTCAACACATTTCTGTCCTCTGTGACATTCTAAATATATAAATACAAATCTGACAAATTAGCGACAGGCTTATGGGTACCTGCACTCCATCACCCCATACGGGATGGCGGTCTCTCTGTCAGAAGTATGGAGTAGATATCTGGGAAATCATCTCACCAAAACTGATATGTTGAAGGGATTGAAACTCAAAAACACAGCTATAGAATCCATGATGACAAAAGAAATGCAAATCAAGTTAGTTTATAGGATATATTTGTGGCCAGTAAAGGCATATAAGGCATGTATTGCTCAAACAGACAGTTGTTTAAAATGTAATTGCCCAAACCTAATTTATACACTGTCTCTGGGAATGCATCAACATAATTAGGTTTTGGGCAGAGATTAAAAACTTCCTCCAGATCCATTTCTATAGTGAATTACAGTGGTCAGTTACCTTTTGTCTGTTGGGTGTACAAGTAGCAAAGAACAGATGCCCAAGAACCCATGAACCCCTTTTGTTAAAGGTGACACTCATGCCAAAGAGATGTATTTTTACTCAATGGCTGGCGGACAATGCGCCTACATTAGGCATGTGGAAAGGTAACATGTTAGATCTACTGCTATTAGAAGCAAAGTCAGTTGACCTCTTGGCTGCAAAATCCAAGCAAAACGTTTTAGGCATTTGGTCTCTGTTATGTTAGGGGAACGCTAGGAGAGTGATCACAACTAGAGGGGATTTTCGTGTGCCCTTGGGCCTCAGCACGATCCCAGATGAATCCAAGACAGCACTGAGGGTTGGCGAGGTATGTCCCAGCATGGGAGATGACATGTCTGACCCTCTGCCGGACCTGCATGCTTCTGGAAGCCAACAACATGTGTTGGTAGATGAACAGTCCTCTGACCGTGCCCAGCCCTTTCGGACCGGCCGCTAGCTATCGGCAAGAAGCAGCAGGCCGGACTGAGGATGAGGGCAGATGGAGGCCTTGTGACGTAGACAAGAAGATACTGGAAGAAGCTGAGGATCTTGAAGACTGTCGGCGAGACGAGGAACTTGGAAGAATCTTGGACGAGACGAGAAGCTGGGAAGGTTCGGACATTGGCACTGTCTCTGAGGGTGCCCTACACAGCCCACCGACATGGGCGGACCCAATGGGCTGGTCACGGACCACCCTGTCCCACTGTGTGCCCTACACAACCTGAAGAAGCTGGTCACGGATCACGTGGAGAATGGGACAAGCGTAGGAAGGGAATCCAGCTGAGACAAGACTCCAATGACAAAGCAAGGTATCATCTGGAAAACCACAGGAGCTGGAGGGTCAGGAGGGCTCAAAATGGCGAAGGAGGGCGAAATCTCGGAAACATCAGGAAGAGTGGAAGATCAGGAAGCGAGACATCAGGAAGCCTGGACTAGGAACCTCAGGACAAGAAGATGTGGAACATCAGGAAGGCATGAACAGTGGAAGCAGACGAGACATGGAGCTCCAACGAAGAACGAAGACCTGACGGAGCGCTGGAAGATAAGACTTCCAGGAGCTAGTGACTCCAATGCAAGGCAAAGCTGAAATGTAGGAGAAGCCCTTAAATAGGGCTGGCACAGGAAACCAGGAGAGCTGACTTCTGGTGGGGCCAGGTGGACCCCACCTACGCTGCCCCTTTAAGAAGGGGAAAAGATGCGGGCCTGCCCCTTAGGAAGGGGGCAGGACCTTGGAGAGTGGCCATGCTGCCGCTGAGACGCTGAAGACAGGAACTGGAGAAGCTGGGCCTGCGCACAGGCAGGCCCCAACGTCAGCAGCGGCTCCTGCCGCTGCAGGAGGACTTGAGGGCAGCTCCGGCTGCCAGGTGAGACCGGGGACTGCGGCCTTTGGCCGCGAAGATGAAAAAGATGCCGCCGGTGGCCCCAGCCGCGTTGAGACACAGCGGCAGGGCCTGCCATGCTGGAGAAGCCCCTTGAAGTCAGCGGCTCCTGCCATGGTGAAGAACGTTGCCGGCTCCATGCCGCGATGAAGGAGGCAGCACCGGAGGTGAGAGGCCTGCTCACAGGGAGTAGCTCCGCAGGCAGGATCATAACAGTACCCCCTCCTCAAAGACCCCCTCCTCAAGCCTCATATCAATAGCTAGAGGGAACAAGGTATCAGTCCATACCGAAGAGAGGGAGATCAAGGGTCCAAAAATGGAAGCTGGTAATTCTGGGGACTGAAATGAAATAAGAGCAAGAAACTGCAGAAACACAAGAAGGACAAGAAAGGCAAAAAAGCCACACAAAAAGGCAAAAGGCAAAAAAGCCACACAAAAAGGTGAAAGGCAAAAAAGCCGCACAAGAAGGCAAAAAAGGCCACCAAGAAGGCAAGAAAAGGCAGAAAAGCTAAAAAGCCTCAGGAGGCAAAATAAAAAGAGCAAAAACAGCACAAAAAAGCAAAAATGGAAAACAGCACAAAAAAGCAAACGGAAAACAACACAAAAAAGCAAAATGGAAAACATAAAAAGAGCCAAAACGTGCACAAAAAAACAAAACAGCACAAAGAAGCAAAAAGACAAGAAACAACACAAAGAAACAAAAAGACAAAAACAGCACAAAGAACAAACAGCACAAAGAAGTGAACAAAATAGTACAAACGTGACAGACAAACAGCACCAAGGAACACAAATGAAAAACAAATCAGCACAGACAAGCAAAAAACAGCACAAACGAGACATGAAAACAGCACAAAGGAGACAAGAAAACAGCACAAAGGAGACAAGAAACCACAAGAAGCACAAGAAACCACAAGAAGCATGAGAAATGTCAGGAAAGACCTGGAGGGACCCAGTGTGGGACCAACCGGAACCAGCAAACCATGTGGGGTGCAGGCGCCTCCTGCAGGTCGTAAAACCCCAAGCTGGAAAAAAGTTGGAAAAATGTCTGGACGCAGGCACTTCCTGCAGGTCATAGAATCTAGACAGCTGGCGCCTCCTGCAGGTCGTGAGAAAAATCCTGAACCAAAACCAAAAATTTTTTAGGTCCCAATACCAGTCCAGGAACAAACTCGAGAGGAAGACTCTGAAGGAGAACTCCAGGAACAAGGCAAATCCATCACAGGAACACGTTCATCGGACACATGGCCTTGCATTCTGTTATGTTAGGGGAACGCTAGGAGAGAGATCCCAACTAGAGGGGATTTTCGTGTGCCCTTGGGCCTCGGCACGATCCCAGATGAATCCAAGACAGCACCGAGGGTTGGCGAGGTGTGTCCCAGCATGGGAGAAGACAAGTTTGACCCTCTGCTGGACCTGCATGCTTCTGGAAGCCAACAACATGTGTTGGTAGATGAACAGTCCTCATACCGTTCCCAGCCCTTTCGGACCTGCCACTAGGTATCGGCAAGAAGCAGCAGGCCGGATTGAGGATGAGGGCAGACGGAGGCCTTGTGACATAGACAAGAAGACACTGGAAGGAGCTGAGGAACTTGGAAGACTCTCGACGAGATAAGGAACTTGGAGGAGTCTTGGATGAGACGAGAAGCTGGGAAGGTTAGGACATTTGCACTGTCTCTCAGGGCACCCTAAACATCCCACCGACATGGGCGGACTCAATGGGCTGGTCACGGACCACCCTGTCCCACTGCGCGCCCTACACAACCTGAAGAGGCTGGTCACGGATCACGCAGAGAACGGGACAAGCGCAGGAAGGGAATCCAGCTGAGTCAAGACTCCAATGATGAAGCAAGGTGTCATCTGGAGAACCACAGGATCTGGAGGGTCAGGAGGGCTCAAAATGGTGAAGGAGGGCGAAACCTCGGAAACATCAGGAAGCGTGGAAGATCAGGAAGCGAGACATCAGGAAGCCTGGACTAGGAACCACAGGTCACGAAGACATGGAACATCAGGAAGCCACGAACGCAGGAAGCAGACGAGACATAGAGCTCCATCGAAGAACGAAGACCTGACGGAGCGCTGGAAGATAAGACTTCCAGGAGCTAGTGACTCCAATGCAAGGCAATGCTGAAATGTAGGAGATGCCCTTAAATAGGGCTGGCACAGGAAACCAGGAGAGCTGACTTCCGGTGGGGCCAGGTGGACCCCACCTACGCTGCCCCTTTAAGAAGGGGCTCAGCCACAAGTCAGAATTCATTAGATGTAAGGTATTCCAAGCAGAGATTTATCAAATCTTCTAGTAAAAACCTATGATAAGGGAATGGGCCATTACCTTGCTGCATAATTTGTCTTAATGTATTTTATTCCTTCCATTCTAGACTATTTTCCAATAAAAACAGTGCATCATTTATTACTTACCTAGTTTTTAACATTGACTTTTCTGATTCCATTCGACAGTTATTCATCCTTTATTCATAATCTCTAGGTATCCATTCGCTATTTTTATGAGAACCTAATAAGAATCAGTACAGCATGATTTTCTTAACACTCACAGTGGTAGGCATGGCCACAAATTTATTTAACTCTTATTGCTTTGGATATGAAATAAAAATTTACATTTCTTAATGGTTTTGTTTATTTCAACTGCCTCTAAATTATCTCAAACTAATTTTGATAGTATTGCAGCATTTTGATAATCCTGTGAAATATTTGGATAAAAAAATTAAGAAAATCAGAACAGGTGTGCCACTGACTGAGCTTTAATGCTGGGCAAACTTGTAGCATGCTAAGAAATAGGAACAAGTTTGGGGCAGTTCAACAAAAGCATTATTTGACCTATGGGGTGAGACATGATAACTGAAGTGAAGGGCATTACAGTTACCTGTGGCATACATTGATACTGCACTTTCAAAGGATGCACTGTACTGACAGGTTTGTTTTCATACACCCATCTAATACGTTTCTGAATGCAGGATTTTTTTTTTTTCCATTTGTGTTATACTCATCGCATAAGAAACCAGTGACAATGTGTAAAACTGAAGAAAACATCATTTATATGAATGAACTTGTATCTTTGACAGATGATATGGGAAATTATAACCCTAGAGCATAGTATTGAAAATCTATGTCCACCAGCAACAAGAAGGTAGTTTAACAAATGGTATTTTGTACTGACCAAAGGAAAAGATGCATTGGATTGACTTGCCTATTCACTGTAGGTTCTTATATATTATTAAATACAATTTTTAGGTTGGAATTAGATGCATGTCTGTCAGGAAGCTTGCATAACAGTTTTGTAGAATAGATTTTGTTTTCTCTAAAGAGAGCTGGCTTTAATATTTATTTAAAACCATACCTTGTAAAATGAACATAGGGTATTACAGTGTGACAAAAGTGAAAGTTGTAAATTACATTTTCTATGACTGCTCAAAATAAAAATGTATAGTAATAGTCTTTCTTCAGTTCAGGTGTAAATTATAAATAAGGATCGATTTAAATGTAATCTTTTTGAAAACAGAAATAACTGAACTTTTTGGAATTACCAGAGAGGATTTGCTTGCTTGCTTACAGTTGCAAATCAATCTCATATTTTCTTGTTACAAATATATATGTAGAGCAAGAAAGAACAAGATTTCTATATCCATATATGTGTATTTATTTTTTAAGTTGGAACCTGTGATGCCAGCCTTGTTAAAAATACAAGAGAAATCTGTTATTATTGCATGTTTGACCTCAACCAGCTCAACCTTGTGAAATCAGAATGTGGACTTCAGCAGTGTTGCTTATTACTTTGAAGTTGTTGCTATAGAGACTGGCAATTTAGTGAAATGTTTTGTTTACTGCATATTATATTACATTTCAATATGATCAAAAATGGAGAGAGTCGGTTCTAATTCACCACATAATATTCTGAAGTGATGATTTACCTTGTTTATGATAAGACCCCAGGATAGATTTCATGGGACAACTACAGATGTGTAATGACCTTAACCTTTCAAGTCATTCACAATTAATGTGGCCTTGTCTTACCACAGTAAATCTGAGCTGAGAAGTCTCTCATATCTCCTTGTGCCATGTGTGCCATGCGATTGTGAGATATACTAGAAAAAACTGTTAGAGTGTGAAGGGGATTGTGCTTTTCCTATTTCTAAGCAACATTGACAAGCACGTATTTTATGTTTTTTTATAGTTACAGTTTTATCACAATGTAATATGAATTAGGAATGTAAAATACAGTTCAGGTTAGCATCAAAGACATTCCAAATAGGGGAAATAATATCAATATCAACTCAGACCATCTCAGTTATGTTTGACTATTAAAGCAACTGTTGTCAGATTTAAAACATTTTGATTCAGCTCTGGAAAATGCAAGCTAACTGTAATTTCTATTATTCCCCACCTCAGTGAGATGGGGCTCATACCCTCACTTCTGAATGACTGATGTCATATGCAATGCTTTTCAACATTTATGCAATAGAAAGCTTATGTACACAGTTAAAATGTTAGCAATCTGACATTTTACAGCCATAGGGCAGAAGGGGAAAGGCACAGTCTGGATGCTACCATGTAGGCAAAGAGATACATTGAAAGTAAGAAATTATAATAGGCAGGAAACTCACTCCAAGAAGAGATTTGGGCAACGTTCTCTCCACCTAGCTTGTTGTTGCCCAGGTAGAGTGTCCATCAAGCTAGGTGGAGAGAACATTGCCCAAATCTCTTCTTGGAGTGAATTTCCTCACTCCGACGGCCAGCAAATCTTCACTAGAGACCACTGTTCTTTCCGTACGTCTCATGTTGAATGTGAAAGTGGCCCCCAACCCCCTACGCTCATAACTAATCCCCATCTCGAGTTACTAGGTGGCCCTCCCATAGGGATACAAATACCTGTCTAGGGCATAGGTAGTACTATAGCATCTCTCTCTCTCTCTCTCTCTCTCTCTCTCTCTCTCTCTCTCTCTCTCTCTCTCTCTCTCTCTCTCTCTCTCTCTCTCTCTCTCTCTCTCTCTCTCTCTGATAACCCTTTACTGAAAGTGTTGTAGTTAGGAGCTGCGGCACATGATTCCTGTTTTACATAAACTCCGCCCCCTGAATATAAAATTACGAATTTGCATTCACAAATCGCGTTAACGGCTGTTAGCGCGAATTTATCTCCCGCGATAACACCTTGGAAAATGACCCCCTTTGTTGGGCAAGTTACGCCTGCTTGAAGCAGGCGTAACTTGCATGCGCCGCCTCGCATCCCCTGGCACAGGCCACAGTGCCGGGGGACTTGGGACTGCCCTCCAGGCCTGCCCCCGAACCATTGCCACGTCTGTCGGTCAGAGATAGCATGTGTTGCTTTTACATCCAACAGATGGCGCTGTTTTTCCCAAAAAGCATGTTTTTTCCTGTCACAGGTATAACATCTATATAATATAGGTATATAAAAACACGTGCGAAATCGAATGCAAAGTTGTGTGAAAATTTCAAAGCAATTGGTGAAGAACTTTCGGAGATTTAAGATTTTGAACAAATGAACATTTACATTTTTATCTACCTTATAAATGGGCTCTGACCGATGGCCCGCAAATGCGCAGTAGAGAGCAGCTCTATCGCGCATGCGCGGGTGATCACGTCGGTCAGAGCGGAGCGTGCCCAAAAAAAAAAATGGCGCTGGGAGGAGCAGAAGCGGTGGCGAGGAGCAGTAGCGGCGGTGGCGCATGCGAGGGAGGGACCCCCCCTGGAGATCTTCCATCTGCCAGTTGTGGGTGAGCTGAGAGGGGGAGTGACCGAGGGGATGGAGGAGAGAGGGAGGGAAGGGGATGGAGGAGAGAGTGAGGGGAGGGGGGAGGAAGGAGAGAGTGGGGGAAGGGGGGAGAGACGAGAGAAGGGGAGGCGGGATGGAGGAGAGAGTGGAGGAAGGGGAGGGAGGAGAAAGTGAGGGGGAGGGTGAAGGAGGAGAGAATGGGGCAGGGAGGAGAGGGAGGGGGAGGGGAGAGGGAGGAGGGGGAGGAGAGAGGGAAGGAAACTAGAGGGGGGAGATGAGAGGGAGGGAGGGAGAATAGAGGTGGGAGGGAGAATGAGGGGGAGGGAGTGGGAAGGAGAATGAGTGGCAAGGAAATGGACCAAATATTTTTTTTAAAATGTAGCCCTTTGTTACGGGTTAAATGGCTAGTTTATATAGATAATGAGCAAAGCCAAATTAAGTTGGAGTTATATATAGTAAATTGTGAATAATAGACAGAATTTTGTATGTAATGC
Organism: Rhinatrema bivittatum; assembly: GCF_901001135.1. NCBI lineage: Eukaryota > Metazoa > Chordata > Amphibia > Gymnophiona > Rhinatrematidae > Rhinatrema > Rhinatrema bivittatum. The sequence goes on along the minus strand of NC_042615.1, from coordinate 732,339,316 downwards.
GGTATGTTATTGGAAGCCAGTGTAATTGCTGTAGTATAGGTGTATTGTGTTCTTTGCATGGTAAATTAAATAACATTCTTGCTGTAGCATTTTGGACAAGTTGCAATGGTTGTATTGTAGATAGGGGTAGTCCGAGATATAAGGAATTGCAGTAATCTAGGGTTGTAAGGATCAAAGTTTGTGTAAGTAAGCGAAAGTCAGATGGTAGTAATAAAGGTTTAAGTTTTTATAGCATATGCATTTTAAAAAAATGAATTTTTTACTATTTCTGATATGTTGTTAGTCATTGATAGTCTAGAGTCAATGATCATTCCTAGGTTCTTTGCATGGGATTTTATGGATATGTGTTGGTTCTCAAATGTGAAGGTTTGAGGCGGTTGATGATTTGAGTCCGGTACCATTGATAGATAGATTAACTCTGTTTTGGTGGTATTTAATTTAAATCTGTTGTGAGCTAACCATATTTTTATTGTCATTAGATAGAGTTGTAATAGTGAAAATGTTTTGAACCAGGATTCAGAAAATGGAACGGTAAACTGTATGTCGTCTGCGTAGATTTTAAAGTTTAAGCTTAGTCCAGCTAGGAGATGGCATAGGGGTAGAAGATATATGTTAAATAAAAGGGCTGAAAGTGCCAAACCTTGCGGTACACCTGTTTTAGTGGTGTACCAGTCGGATTTAGATTTTCCCATTGTGATTCTTTGTGGGTAATTTGCAGTGAAAGATGAGAACCATTGTAATACTGTACCATTAATGGTTGAAGAGTAAAATATTATGATTTAATATATCGAACGCTGTAGATATATCGATTAACACTAAGATGTAGTTCATGTTGGAGTCGAATCCTCTGATGATGGTGTCAAATGATGAGATGAGTAGATATTCTGTACTATGTCCTTTTCTAAATCCATGCTGGTTATTGTGTAGAATATTATTGTCGTCTATATATTCAGAAACTTGGTGCAGTACAACTGATTCTATGATTTTAGCTATAGAAGGTAACATAGCAATTGGCCGATATTTGGCTAAATCTGAGGAGTCATGGTTTTTCTTTTTGGGAATGGGTAAAAACTGCAGAGAAATGCTAGCACATTCAGCACAATTAATGTATTATTATTATTATTTTTCTTTTTTTATTAATTTGTAAACCATCAATTTACAGAAATTAAAATACAAGTATACAAAACCATAAAACATCAAATAAAAATACAATAATATTAATACTCTTAACACAACGTTGCACCCACCCAAGTAGCATAGTTTTCCTGCTGCTCTTTGATAACTGTAATAGTTAAATCAATTTTGACTGTTCTCATTACCTACTGCCTATTTATTTATTTATTTGCTTTTATATATCGAAGTTCATAGGAAACATCACATCAGTTTACAATATAATAACATATAAAACACAATTAAAAGACAAACAATCAGTTACATAATTAATTAGGAAAAACATTAAACTAAAATATGCAATAAATATTTCTAAAAAGCTAAATACTAAAATCAAAAAAACTAAAAAACTTCAGATGTACAGTAAGTGCTCTGTTTTCTGTGAATAGTATGAAATCATGTATGACTTGAAGTAGTATTGAAGTAGCCATTGTTAGATTACGCATAGGCTTGCTGGAACAGCCAGGTCTTTATTTTCTTCTTGAATATTCAAGAGTTTGCTTTTAGTCTTCAGTCTTGTGGTAGGGAATTTTTTTGCCTGAGGAAATGCTATGCCAAACAGCCATGTTTTTAGTCCTTTTTTAAAGATCTTCTTATTCGGTTCAAGTCTGAGCTCGACTGGCAAACTATTCCATAATTTGGGACTGTCAGTATTTGTTAGGGATGTGCACAACTTTTGTTTTCGGTTTGTTTTCGGGTTCGGGGGTGAACAATTTCGGTCCACTCCCCAAACCCGGAAACTTTTTCATTTCGCTTTTGGAAATGGACTGAAAAAAAAAACCCCATCCCAACCCTTCAAATTTACTTATTTGCAACACCCCCCACCATCCCGATCCCCCCAAGACTTATTAAAAGCCCGGGTGGTCCAGCAGGGTCCTGGGAGCGATCTCTCCCTCTCAGGCCGTTGGCTGTCACTAATCAAAATGGCGCCAGTGGCCCTTTGCCCTTACCATGTGACAGGAGCTACCGGTGCCATTGGTCAGCCCCTGTCACATGGTAGGAGCAAAGGGTCATGGCTCCATTTTGATTCCTCTCTCTCTCTCCTGCATTTGCATACAGCTTTACACAATGAAAAAGTGTAAGTAAAGCCATGCAATATGGCTTCACAAATCTTTCTCATTTGCATCGCACCATGTCTTATGGGGCCTTTGCACATGTTAAAGGCATTTTTTGCATGCAAAAATGCCATGTAGCACTTTGATAAATGACCCCCTTAGCTTGTGAATGACATTATTAAATGTATCTATTAGTTCATCTTTTGAAAATTGTTTCCAATATTTAATTAGTTTGGTCGACTCTTTTGATTCTGTTTTTGCATTCTTGATGTTTATAGTTATGGGTAACAAAAAAGGAATTGGAGAGATTGAGGTAGTTATTGGTGTAATTTTGACAAATCAAGAGTGTGCCCTCCTTTGTGTGTTGGTCCTGTAATGATTTGGGTCCAGTCCATGGCTGACATTGTATTAAGAAAGATTTTGCATGTGCTAGTTTTTATTTCTGCATCAATGTGCAAATTAAAGTTTCCAACAATTACTGTCAGAGTGTCTATGGATGAGTGATAGCGATGGTTTCTAAGAGTAGTGAACTATTCGATTCTAGAAGTTTTGTTGGGCAGTAGACCAAACAAAGAATTTCAAACCTGCATGCTGACGTATATGTGCGTGTGCAGGCACGTGCATGTTATAAAATTGGGGGTCGGCACGTGCAAGGGGGTGCACAGTTGTGCACCTTGCACATGCCAAGTCCACGCTGAGCCGCACTGCCTTCCCCCATTCCCTCCCAGGCTGCTCCAAAATTGGAACGACCTCAGAGGGAACTTCTCTACCCCCCAAGCCCACCTTCCCTTCCCTTCCCCTACTTCCCCCACCCTTTCCCCCCTACCTTTTTCTTTGTTTTTCTTTTATTTCCAAACTTATTTCAGCCTTGGGCTGAAGTAAGTTGCGCGCGCTGGCTGACTGCTGGCGTGCGATCCCAGCACAGTGGCCATGAGGAGGCCTCTGACTACACCCCTCCCTATCCCTTTTTGCAAGCCCCAGAACTTACAAGCATCCCAGGGCTTTATGTACATCGCCGGGCCTTTTGAAAATAGGCCCGGCGCATGTATGACCGGTTACGCATGTAAATCCTTGAAAATTCAGCCCTGAATGTATTAAAGTTGAGCAAACATAGTTCATATGGAAACTCTATGTTAGTTTCGAATAATAAAAAATTTTAAGGAATGTTTAAATGTTATCAGTAGTCCACCTCCTCTCTTAGTATTTCTCGGTATAGATGTAACATTGTAACTGGCATGCTTTAGTTGATTGATCAGTGTATTATCGTTTTTTTTGAGCCACGTTTCTGTTATACAACAAATATTGGGGCGTTGATCTTCAATGAGATAATTTACAATGCTTATTTTTTTACTTATAGCCTGAACATTAATTAATAAAATATAAGGCATCAGGAAAGGGGTTGCCATATTGTAATTTAGTGGAACATGAATACTATGACTGGATTTTTGGTCCCTCTTGTTATGTTTATTTGATCGTGTAAAACATCTATTTCCTATTATTTCTGGGTTTGAAACAGCTGAGTTCTCCATATCAAAAGAGTTTGATTAATCTATTTCTGATAGTGATAAATATTGAAAGGTGTTAAGTAGCATCCACCCTTTTATCATATAATCATAGGTCTCAAATGTGCACAAAAACATCAGTTTTTTTTCAAATGCTTACTTTTTCAAATTTGCTAATAAAATCTACATGAAAAATAGCCACTTATCTTGCAAAATGCTGACAGATATATCCACTTTTCTTCTTTCTTTTAAAGGAGAGATAGCTAACAGGAGCTTCAGATGTTTAGCCAAACAGAACACCTGATGTGTTATGCATTTTGTTTCTTCATCAGGGACATTAGATGTTTCTTCAAAATAATTAAAGAAAAATCAACCTTAGAAAAATAAGTAGCATAGATCTCACTGTTCACTTATATATATTTAAACATAATACTGGCATTGCAACATTCTGCTTTATATTTTCTGTCAACAAACATAGCATATGCATAATCAAAACACTTTAACATTTATTTTGAAATTGACCAATCCAGGAAGGATATTTAAAAATGAACCAATAGAAAAACTTTCCACATATTTTAGCCAATCCAAGATGTTAGGTTAGACCAACCTGCGCCTCATTCATTCCTAATGGAGAAATTGTATTCAATTTAAAGATCCATTGTTGTTCTTTAAAATTCAAAACAGTAGAAATATCGTCATCTCTTTTGAGGTCATTACACAATCAATCACTGTCCAATATAAATCCTCAAATTGGTGATCAAATTGAAAACAATGTTTGATGATGGGAGCTTCCTCTTTCTTAGTCCAAAGATTAATATGATGTTCTCTTATTCAAACCTTTAAGGAACATGAAGTCCTGCTAATATATAATAAAGGGCAGCTACATTTAAAAAAGTAAATTACATTTGGTGTATTACATTCAATCAGATGAGTCTGTTTGAATACCAACTTCAATATTGGATCTTCCCATATTTGACATACCAAAGAACTGGTGCAGATATCACAATTGTCACAGGTAAAATGATCAATGTGAGATTTTTGTTGGTTAGCGTTCAGGTAAGTTATCTCATACAACTAAATTATTGATATTCATTTCCCTGTTATATGCAACCAAGGGGATTTCTAAGCAGATAGGATATCAAGCCATAACCCTCCAATGTTGTCTTACACTTGATATCACCAGGGCATATTTATTGGAGTATGGGAGGACATATAGTCTGTGGAGTCGCAGATTTGCAGTGATACTGCAATAAGGTTGAGCAGTCTGAATATAGGGCTCTCCGATAAGTAGATTTTATCACTGATGAAGGATAACCATTTTAGACAAATCTTTGAGCCTATATAAATGCTTGTCACTTAAACTCATTTATAGAAGAGCAAATCCAATTAATCTGAAAAAAGAATATGCCACCAGTAGTCCCTTCTTGAAAGGATTGAAATTTTAAATAGTTGTTTTGATTTGTATTTTTGCGATATACAGTGCTTGACAACCCCTCAGTGGTCCTGGAAATACTCTGGTCCAAATAAGCTATTTGTTCAGAATTAAAGGTCATCGCTCATTTTAAATTTTGGTTAACTGAATTCATCCACTTATGGAAGGCTATTAATTCCTCCAAGTTTGAACCTCAAATGAAAAATTAAATCATTGATGTAACTTATCAATGTTATTACTTTGGAAAAATATGGTGATGTATAAATAGAGTTGTCCTCATATTCAGACAAAACTAAATTGGCCACAGATGGAGCAACAGAGGATCTCATCGCAATTCCATGCTTCTGTATAAAAAAATTCCTTATCAAAAGAAAAAACGTATTTTGTATCACCAGTTTGCAAGATCCAATAGAAATTGAGGTGGGACCCATAATTTTTCTCCTGACCTAGTCAGAGTATCAGTAATGACCCACATGGCTGATTCATGTGAGACATTGGTTTATAGGGAAAATGGGAAATTATATTTATAGTAACCAACAAAATCTCTGGTGGTAATGATGGTAAATCATTTATTTTATTCAAAACATCAGTAGTGTCTTGTACATATGATCTCATTTGTACTACATGTAGTCTTACAAATGTATCCAAAAATATAGATACTAGTTCAAGTAGAGAACCATTGCTGGACACTATTAGTCTAGTCAGAGGATTCCTCAAGGTTGGATGAGTTTTCAATTCCACAAACAGTGCATGGGTACGAAGAAATGATACTTGAAGAAACTGATGCTTTCTTGTTAAAAAAGAACAATCAGCCTTCAATAATCAATCTGTGCTTGTATTTCCTTAGTGGGATCACAATCCAAACAAGCATAGAATTGTGAATCAGACAATTGTCCAGTTAACTCCATAAATATTGTGCCCGATCTTGGATCACTATAGCTCCACTCTTATTGGTGGGTTTTATGACTATTTGTGAATTGAAAGTCAGATCTTTAAGTGCAGTTTGATGACACTTTAAATTGTAATCTGCTTTAACTGGAAGTTGATCAATTTTAGAAAGATCTCTCAAGATTAAATCATGAAAAGTCGAGAGCCTAGCATCTTTCAAATGGCGTAGGTGGTATCCATTTAGACTTAGAAAAAACAATAGATTTGGGTTTCCAGGTTTCTGGATGTGTGGAAAAAACCAGTTTTAATTGCAACAAATGAATGAATCAATAAAACATTGCACTGAATGTTCTAGCATTTCTTTGCGGAACTATCATTTAGTATGATGATGTTAGTATCCAGGCAATGATCAGGCACAAGAGAGTAATCCAGAGGGCAGATCAGGAACAGGTAGATCTTTAAAAAGTACGCCGGATTTTATAAGATACGCGCGTAGCCACACGTATCTTATAATCCACCCCCCCGGCCCTACCTAAATCCCCTACCTTTGTTGGGCAAGTTACGCCTGCTTGAACCAGGCGTAACTTGCATGCGCCGCCTCGCATCCCCCGGCACAGGCCGCAGTGCCGGGGGACTCGGGACTGCCCTCCCGGCCTGCCAACAAACCATTGCCACGCCCCTGGACCCCGCCCCAAACTGCCCCCGGACATGTCACAGACACGCCCCCAGACACGCCTCCTCCCGCCCCTTTTACGAAGTCCCGGGACTTACGTGCGGCCTAGGGCTTTGCGCGCGCTGGCGGCCTATGCAAAGGCAGGGCAGGCCAATGGCACGGATACCCTGTCACATGGTAAGGGCAAAGGGCCATCGGCACCATTTTTATTAGTGGCAGCCGACGGCCCCAAGAGCGGGAGATCGCTCCCGGGACTTCCAGTGGACCACCAGGTACTTGTAAAAAGTTTTGGGGGGGTTCTGGAGGGTGGAGAAAGCTAAAGGAACAATTTTAAAGGGTCGGGTGGGTTTTTTTTTTATCGGCTCGGGCGCAGCCAATAAACAAAACCGCGATCGGGCCGCACAAAACAAAATTAACGATGTGAATCGGAACAGGAATCGGAACCGATTCCTGTTCCGATTCACATCTCTACCTTTCACCTCTTTCTATTTCCCATCCATACTGTTTCCTAATAGCCACAACTTCTACTTCAGCTACGATTGTCTTTGTCTGATTGCTGAGCTTCCAGAAACTCATATCAACTGAACCAGGCTGCTACCTATATGGATATTCTTATAGTCTTGCAATTTACAGTGAGTTCTGAAGTGTTTCTTCATTTTAATAGATAATTTTTGGCATTCAAGAACGGAAGTTCTCATATTTGGAAGTTGGGAAAAGGTTTAACTGATTGTTTAGCAATTCAAGCAAAAGCAGAAAACTTTTGAGAACAGTAGTGTCCAAACTTTTGCACTTTCATATTCACCTTTTTATTATTTTCAACTTGTTAAAAACAGTAAATAAATATTTGTTTTGCATTAAAATTGCAGAAATATGTCATATTTCACTTTGTTAATAACAATCTGAGGCAGTAAAGTGTATTCCACTATCAATTCCAAAATCACACTTTACCAATGTTTTTCACTAAGTCTAGTATTAACAAACAAAGAGAAAAAAAAACCCTAAAAATTAAAAGATATATACTTTTTTTAGAGAGGAAATATACTTCAGACTGCCTCAGAAAGAAAGTATCTATCCATCAGTGGCTTCCAATAATCAAAAGTAAAAAAAAAAAACAACTCTTTATTTCTTCTTTTTAATGTTTTGCTTATGTGTCCACTGTGTTATTACAAAATCAATACATTTCTTTTAAAAATCTATGTACTCCCATTGTTTTTTCTGCATACAGCACAAAAAAATCTTTCACTATAGGTATTTCAAAATATTATCAAGTGAATGAAATTATCTTAAAATTCCATGTATTTCTCAGTTATTTGCATTTTCAACATGAAACAAATCTTCTATTGTAGTGTTATAATAGTCACTGATAAAGAATCTACTATAGTTAAGCTGTTTCCAGGACCCTTTTATGGTATTACTTTAGTTACAATTGATGTCACCTTACTATATTCAAACTTACCTTAGGATTCAGCTTTTGAAGTTTTGCACCTTTTTTGGACACCTTTCCACCATCTGTTTGAGTACCAACTGATTTTTTGCTTCAACTAGAAAAGTTTGATTTAAAGAACATTTTTTATATATTTGATGACTGATTAGCTCTTCCAACTGGTAAAAGGGCAGCAGTAGGCACCACTGTGGCATCATATGTTGCAAAATTATACATTGGAGCTTTTGAACAATGACGACAAGCCCAGTTTCACTTTTATAATCAAATTATGGTTTGCAATCTGTTCACTGACAATATTTTTGTATTGTGGTCAGGGGCAACTTCGTCTTTGAAATATTTTTCTACATGACTTAACATTCATGAACCTAATTTACAGTTTATGTATTATACTAGTAACACACCTGTTTTTTGTTTAGACATTTCAATTTAATTGGTAGACGGCTTTTTCAAATTTTCAATTTACCAAAAACCCACCATTAGAAACACCTTATTACAGTATGAGAGCTGTCATCCTCTTAAACTTACAAGGTACAAAACACTGGGTAAATCGAACTAATTCCTCTATGGATTCAATATTATTCAATTCAAAAAGAGGATAGCATACACTTTTTAATCATTTATTGGTACAAAACATTATTAGCAAAAATGTGTCCAATTTAAAAAAACACACACATCCATACATACACACTCACACCTTAAAAATATACATATCTAGGAAGGTACACATGAAAACCCACTTAATACCCGTATTCACATATTCACCATGTATGTGGTTTATCCAATAAATATTTCTCCCTGTGGGAAAATCCCACTTACAATCTATCACCACACTATATAATTTTATACAAATTTTTCAAAAGCGGTACAACTTCTCCAGTGTATCCTCCCTTCTTGACGCTTTTATAATTTATGCCTGGCTTGTCTCGATGTAATCAATCCCAACAAGTGGCCCCTGTTTCGCACTCGTTTGCTTCCTCAGGGGGAATGAAAACCTCTGAGAAAACCAAACGAAATATAAATTTAAAAAGACCTTGGACACATCCCCATATTACAATATGTATCTATATTGTTTCAAAAATCGAATAACACCAAACAATTTCTGCCCTAACACTCACCGGACCAGCACTCCTATGTCCTCAATTTCAACTTCAACCTCAAAACCTCTCCAACGCGGTCTTCTTCATATCAACATTATTTCATAACAAGAATGTTCCATCTGTAACATATCCATACATTTCACTATAAGTTTCTACTGTTTCAACCCTCCTATACTGTTTAACTATACCCATATTAAAGCTCACATACCTTACGAACACTTTTTCAATCGCCATTAAACGTCCAAAAACGCCCAAAGGTAAACCACCATTTTGTACTGTGTCATTGTTTGTTAACCTTATTCTAACAACTCCAAATTTTATTGCCCCGCGTCGGCAACCACTCCCATCTACGTCCCAAAATTTAGAATCACGTGTATACGCAACCGCGCGCCCTGCAAGACAAAAAACTAACAACCAACAGACGCACCACGTCCCCTGCCTATTCAAACAACATAAATAGATACAGATAACTCATTACAAATGACGAAGTTGTATGTAAACCCTCCTTCGTCACAACACCAAACAAAGAATGCTTTTCTAAATCATGCAGAATAACAAACATACTCACGATCTCCCTTACTCCACCTCCCGCTCTGTATCTACGAACGAGTGCCACGTATCAAAAGCTATATCTACTTCACTATTGACCTCAGATATCACCAAGCATCATCCATCCTTATCCTAAGAATATATCGACTAAGCTTTTAACCATAAATAAAACACAGCCTAAAAACAAGCCTGCCATTCGATTTCTGCATTCAAACCAGTTGCTTGGTGATATCTGAGGTCAATAGTGAAGTAGACATAGCTTTTGATACGTGGCACTCGTTCGTAGATACAGAGCGGGAGGTGGAGTAAGGGAGATCGTGAGTATGTTTGTTATTCTGCATGATTTAGAAAAGCATTCTTTGTTTGGTGTTGTGACGAAGGAGGGTTTACATACAACTTCGTCATTTGTAATGAGTTATCTGTATCTATTTATGTTGTTTGAATAGGCAGGGTACGTGGTGCGTCTGTTGGTTGTTAGTTTTTTGTCTTGCAGGGCGCGCGGTTGCGTATACACGTGATTCTAAATTTTGGGACGTAGATGGGAGTGGTTGCCGACGCGGGGCAATAAAGTTTGGAGTTGTTAGAATAAGGTTAACAAACAATGACGCAATACAAAAAAGTGGTTTACCTTTGGGCGTTTTCGGACGTTTAATGGCGATTGAAAAAGTGTTCGTAAGGTATGTGAGCTTTAATATGGGTATAGTTAAACAGTATAGGAGGGTTGAAACAGTAGAAACATATAGTGAAATGTATGGATATGTTACAGATGGAACATTCTTGTTATGAAATAATGTTGATATGAAGAAGACCGCGTTGGAGAGGTTTTGAGGTTGAAGTTGAAATTGAGGACATAGGAGTGCTGGTCCGGTGAGTGTTAGGGCAGAAATTGTTTGGTGTTATTCGATTTTTGAAACAATATAGATACATATTGTAATATGGGGATGTGTCCAAGGTCTTTTTAAATTTATATTTCGTTTGGTTTTCTCAGAGGTTTTAATTCCCCCTGAGGAAGCAAACGAGTGCGAAACAGGGGCCACTTGTTGGGGTTGATTACATCGAGACAAGCCAGGCATAAATTATAAAAGCGTCAAGAAGGGAGGATACACTGGAGAAGTTGTACCGCTTTTGAAATATTTGTATAAAATTATATAGTGTGGTGATAGATTGTAAGTGGGATTTTCCCACAGGGAGAAATATTTATTGGATAAACCACATACATGGTGAATATGTGAATACGGGTATTAAGTGGGTTTTCATGTGTACCTTCCTAGATATGTATATTTTTAAGGTGTGAGTGTGTATGTATGGATGTGTGTGTTTTTTTAAATTGGACACATTTTTGCTAATAATGTTTTGTACCAATAAATGATTAAAAAGTGTATGCTATCCTCTTTTTGAATTGAATAATCCTCTTAAACTTAAATAGAATTTACCTGTCAGATAATTTTTTAGGCTGTGCAGATTGTGCTCCTCTGTAGATGATTTCAAGCTTGGGGCCAGTGATATGAAAAACAATTTTCTTGTAAGGAGATACCCTGCAAATGAAATAAAAGAGCATGTACTCAGGGAAGATGGGCCAACTGCAAATTGCTTTTGCAACCACAGCATCCTTTGTCTAATAGAGTGGTTCTCAACCGGTGTATCACAACACACCAGTGTGTCGCCAAGCACACGCAGGTGTGTCGCCATACTTCCTGGTCCCCTGCTGACCCAGCTGCTCCCCCTACCCGAGCAAGATAGGTCCTCCACCTGGGCTTAAAATGCTGAAAGCCCGGGCGGAACGCGGCAGGAGAGCTGGAGTCAGCGGTACCGGCATGCTCTCTTCTTTCCGCTCCCCCCCCCGTGGGCCGGAGGAGGAAGTGGTGAGCAGCGGGTGTGTGCACGGGAACTAGAGACCATGCTAGTGCAGGCAGCATCAGCCCGAAGAAAAGAGAGACGCAGCCTGAGGAATGAGCAGTGCGGCTCAAAGAAAAACGAAGAACGTCGTCAACCCCCGCGGCCGATGGGACTTCTTGCTTCGCAAGGGCTGAAAATGAAGTAGGTTGCTGCTGCCTTTAGGGTTAGAAGTGGAGGAGGCTGCTGCTGCTGCTAGTTTGGGGGAGGGGGGAGAGTGAGTAAATGAGCAAGCATGTGTGTTTGAGATCCTGTGTGTGAATGTGAGTGAGATAGCATGTATGTGAATGATTGAGAGCCTGTACATGTGAAAGAGAGAGCGTGTGTGATTGAGAGCTGGTTTAGGTGAGGGAGCATGTGAATATGTGACTGAGAGCCTGTGTGTAAATGAGAGAAAGATAGAGAGAGCATATGTGTCTGTGTGTGACTGAGAGCTGGTTTAGGTGAGGGAGCATGTGAGTATGTGACTGAGAGCCTGTGTGTAAATGAGAGAAAGAGAGAGAGAGACAGAGAGAGGACATGTGTGTCTGCGTGAGAGCTGATTTAGGTGAGGGAGCATGTGAGTATGTGAATGAGAGCCTGGGTGTAAATGAGAGAAAGAGAGAGAGCATGTTTGTAAGCATGTGAATGAGAGTCTGTGTGAGAGAGAAAAGGACAACATGTATGTGTGTGATTGAAAGCCTGTGTGTGTAAGCCTGAAAAGATAAACAGCATGTGTGTAAATGTGTAATTAAGAACCTATATAAGTGAGAGAGAAAAAGCATGTGTATATGTGAGTGATTGTGAGCCAGTGAGAGAGAGAGAGAGGAGAAAGTTGCAAGCAAACCATCCCTCCTCCTGCTAATTCAAAACAATCTCAGGGCACCTGGATATCAAACTTTCCCAGGTATGCAGAGCAAAACATTTTTTGTATCATTATTTTTCATTACTGGGTCTTTGTGTCTGCTATTTTAAAATATTTTATTGGTATCTAGAAAGTTTTGATATGAGTTTTTAATTAGTGGATATTCCATTCATCCGCTGTTTTGAAATAATCTGTTCTTTTTGTTAATATGGTTTTACTGCTACTGATTTTATATTTCTTGATTTGTTTTATAAGGATGGGTGATGTTTCTTTTTTTCCTTTGTTGCACTGCATACAGAGACTATGGCTTGTTGCGGTTTCCAATTCAGTTTTTGTCTGCATGCTTCTAGTTATGCGTTTTGGTCTCTTTATTCTTTGTTAGGTGAGGGTCAGCACATGTGATTCAGGTGAGGTTTTCTGCTGGCATGTAGTTTCTGTGTAGGGCTCTGTAACAGCCTGACTTGGTCCGTTTTCGTAATAGGAGATATATTGGTGTCTTAAGACCTGGTGTAATATTTTCAGTGTTGTCTTTTCTTAGGTAAGGTGGTTACTGTTAAGTGCTGGAAATTGGTGCTGTTTTGGTGTGGGATGTTTATCGTTTATGCAATTTCTGTTCAGATAGAATATGTATCTTTTCCTTGTGTCATTCTTAACAATAAAAATAATACTGGACCGGACCTTTATTTTTTATTTCCGCCGTAAATTGTAATGAGCAGTGTGTCACATATGTGAGCATGGTCTGTCAGGTGTGTCACGATGGGAAAAAGTTTGAGAACCACTGGTCTAATACATTGTATAGTATGTTTTCTACCTTACTGTCCTTTTACTTATAAGATCCAATGAAGCATTTGTCATCCTTGAATAGTTTTGAATTTAATATTTGAGATAGTGTTGTTCGCTTGTGTTACACATGAGCTTTGAGGTCCAGTGATGGGATTCTTGTTAACCCCTTTCCAGTCCACCCCGAATATATTCGGCAGTGAGCCTATTGTATTGTGTTTTCTCATCCTGAAAGGGGTTAAAGGTCATCATCTATATGAACAATGCACATTGTACCCACAATCGTTTGATGAGAAAATATTACCATCTTCCCCTTTCCATGTCCAGAGATTACATACCAAAACAATTTACAGTTACTCTGGGGTTGTTTATGACATTTGGTGCCCCTGAACTTTTATCTCTGTGGGCAAAACCATATAGATTTTGTGTAAGGGGCAACTGCATCAGGGAACACCATAATTGCATTAATTGCAATAGAACTGAGGTACCACTGGTGGAGCATTGTGCAGTAGCATGGCACACTTTTCAATGTTTAACTTTTTACATTCTTGAGAAGCCCAATCAGTAAGGAGGAGATTTTGACAGGGTATTGTTACAAATGGAATAGTAATAGATGTATGTCTTAAGAAGTGTAGAATTGGCTGGAATATACAAGGAAATAGATTGGTCAGTGTTTAAGTTCTTTAGTTTTGTGTTTGGACATTCCGTTTTTAGGGGTGGAGCTTCTAGAATTGAATCATATATAAGATCACATGGGGTCATGAGCCACTTCCAATCAAAGTGGCTCATGACCCCATGGCCAATACAATATTGTATGACTTTATTGGTTAGGGCAGGCTACTGAGATATAAACTTACTTCATTTATAATTCGGATTTTTGTTTCCATATATAAAAGCATTTGATTATGATTACACATATTGAGAATAGCTCCCCTGAGGAAAGTGTTCTTTGCCAAAATGCTAGTATTGGATTTCCAACTGAATCAGATAAGTTTTCTGCTGGATGGTTTTCCATTCAATCAGATCACTATTAACACTGGAGAGACAAGAGACAGCCAACTTATTTTACCATACTGGGACTGGCATCGATTTCTCTGCTGGATTAACTATATAACTTAATTATTTTGCTATTTACTGGAAATGAACTTTCTTCAGGAACAGATAAGTGAATGATTATAGTTTGATAAGAGTGCATAGAGAAGTGTTTGAGACTTATATCATTGTTTTTTAATGCATTTAGAAATACATAAAAATATGTACTTTGGACAATTTATACCAGTGGTAAATGATTATAATTGGTATATCATGAGCCCATAGGGATGTGTAGGAAAAAAAATCATTTTGTTTCAAAATTCATTTAGTGGGGATCCCAATTCATCTCTTTAGTTTCAAAACAAAAATAAATTAATTTATTTATTTTGCTGTCAGTTATCTCCCCCCCTCTCTTTTCTAGATCCCAGTTTTACTTCCCTGTTTTATTGTAACTGTGTCACTCTCCTAACCATGCTCTTGTTACTGTGGTTTAAGTGTTACGAGCGCGAGCGGGCGCGGTCGTCTCGGGCGGGTGGTGAGCCCTTGGGCCACGGCAGGACCCCAGGAGGAGCCCAAGACCACACCGTGGGAGGTGAGCTGAGCAGGCATGGTGAGCCAGGCAGGCAGGAACAGAAGCAGGGAGTCCGACCCTCAGCCGGACCTGCATGCCCATGGTAGCCAACACGGGGAAGTTGACTAATGAACGGTCCTCCGACTGTTCCCAGCCCTTTCGGACCTGCCGCAGGGAACGGCAATGGGCAGCAGGCCGGACAGAGGCGAGGGCAGACAGAGTCCTTATACAGAAGACGTCAGACGGGGGCTGAAGCAGACACTGTAGACAAGGCTGGACAGAAACATGGCACTGTCCATCAGGGCGCCCTACTCAGCCCACCCGTGGGACTGAGTCGCGGACCACCCTGTCCCAGACGCGCCCTACACAGCCCAGGAAGGCTGGTCGCGGACCACGCTGAGAAGGAGGGTGCAGGGAAACTCCAGGCGAACAGGAACTCCGATGCTGGGATACTCACATCCGAAGTCCTTACGGCTGGCAGGCAGGGAAGCTCCAGAGCCCGGGGGACGAATCCCTCCTGTTGGCCACTCCAGGGCCCAACAGGCCAGAAGGCTCAGGAGCCAGACAGGACGTAGGACAGAACAAGCGGAAGTGGATCAGGATCAGGCAGCTTCAGGATCAGACATCAGGAAACACATCAAGGCAGACATCAGGAAAACACATCAAGGCAGACATCAGGAAACATGGAGGACCTGGATTGGCGAGGTTACAGACAACTGTAATGCACAATCCGAAGGCCCGGTGCAAATGAACAGACAGTCCTTAAATACTGGAGGTAGAAGGCAACTCCCTGGGAGGAGCTTGCCAGGACCGCCCATCGCTGGTCCTATAAGTCAGGTGGAGAGCTGCGGGCCAGCCCCTAGGAGAAGGGCGTCGCCAAACAGGAAGTCCAAACGCTGAGGCATGCAAGCCACAGGCATGCCTCAGGAGCAGCTAGGCCTCTAAGGCCCTGGAGCAAGTCCTGGAAGATGCGCAGGCGAGGCCCTGGCTTCAAGGCGGCCTCAGGAGGAAGGTAAGAGACCTCCTGCAGCGCAGCAGCAGGGGGGATCGCAACATTAAGTTCTCTCTACCTTACACATTTTGTTAAATGTAAACCGGTTTGATGTGATTCCTGTCATGAAAGCCGGTATAGCAAAAATAATAAATAAATAAATAAATAAATAGTTAGATTCCTTTTTTTTTTTTTTTTTGCCATTAAAGTCAGTGAGGGAAGCATTACAGTCCATATTAGGCTCCAGAATTGGGGTTTTCTGATCAATTGTCTTAGAACTTGTAGGAATAAATCTTCAGAAGGGGGAAAGAACTACAATGTACCTAGAAAAACTGTAGAAAGTGGTACCAAAAGTGGCATTAATAGCCTAAGGTTCTGTAAAAGGGCAAAGTGGTACCAGCATTGGCAGGAGTTCTCCAAATCACTGAGAGAGAAGCAAACAGTAAAAGTGGGGGGAAAAAAACCTTCAAGGCTCCAAAATAAGGCACCAGTAACAGTGATAATGACCTTTGATGGCATTTTGAATAGTAACCTGGCACCAAAGTGGCATCAGCATCCTAAGACGCCATGGAGAGGGAAGGAAGCAGAAAAGGTAGTAGGAAGAAACCCAAGGTAGGCACTGATTAAGGGGCCAAGCAGCACACTAAAGCAACATGAGAGGTGCAAAGTAGACTCTCAAATGGGCAAAAACAACTCAAGGTGTAAGGTATGATCAAGGAATTCTCAGGTAAGGAATTCTCAGTGGCAAAGAAAATTCCAAGGTGGAAGGTATGGGCAAGGAAGCAATGCCGAGTAGCACAAAGACCTCCAAAGTGCTGAGTAGAATTTTGAATTTCTTGTAAAATGGACTTTCCAAATAAAACTGATATCACATTCATAATATAAAAGTAGTTTAAAAAATGAGTGTGGTTAGCTTATATAGTAAGTTTTGAGGGGTGCTCATTTTTATAAACTTTTTCCCATGTATTGTAGCTCAAATCCATTTTCTCCATTTGTAGCTGTTCCACATTCTTATTTTCTGATTTTGGATGAGTTCTCTATTACTATTGAAACAGTTATTATATTCAGTAAATGGTTTCTTTTGAGCATTTTATGACTAGTGCCTATAGTTCTTCCTTCTGAATGAGGGCTTTGTTTTAGACAAACCTCCCCAGTGCAATCAACCAGGGTGGGAGAACCCTGTTGAGATTGTGAAGGCATTAGAGAAAATAACTATAGAAGAGGTACCTGAGGTTTTTTTTACTTTTTCAAAATTTTGTTCTGGGGATAAAATACCCCAGTAGAACAAACCAAGAAGAAAGCAAGTGTAGGACAAACACCCCAAAGCTTCAAAAAAGGGTACCAGCAACATTATGGAAGGTTAGCATGTGGCAGCAAGGTCCTATGTTTGTATTAGGGGCATGGCATGTGCCAGCAAGTTTCAAATGATGATATTAGGGGCATGGCAGCTGGAGGGCCAGGTACAAGGCAACTCTTTTCTTTTGTATGTTTTTCACATTTTTGTTCTGTGGACAAAATATCCCAGTGGAACCAAAATATAAACAAGTTAGGAGAACCAGGCTGGGATCATTGAATAGGGGTTAAAACAAAACAAAGATCCACAAAATAGGTAGAGGGGAAGACACATTTTTTAATTTTTTAATTTTTACTTTTTATCTGGAGCAAAACAAACACCCCAAGTACAAACAAGAAATAAACAACAGCCAACTGTACAGAAGCATCAAAGCTCCATGCATATAATTAGCCAATGGCATAGAAGGTAGGCAGAGCAGAAGCAATGGTGGTATTTGGGGCATGGCAAGTAGGCCTGTGCCAGCAAATCCCACATGGGGTATTAGGGGTATGGCAAATAGGTGTGTGTCAGTAAGTCCCCTATGCTTGTATTAGGAGTATGGCATCTAGATATGAGGCAGCAAATCCCCAATACTGGTACTAGGAGTATGGCACGCAGGTAGTCAGAGTCCTGGGGTGGTATATATGGGTCCTGGCAGAGTTACAGCAAGGTCTTAATGGTGTTTTTAATCATCTTGTCACTCACATCTAAAATCTGAGAAACATAAGAAAAGGGAGATTGTGTTTAAAAAATACAAGCATTTCCATTAATTATGGCACCAACCTTGAACAATGAGGGCTCACAATGTCTCCTGTAATTTAAAAGACACGTTCACAAGCAACACTGATTGGTGGGCAAGATAGACAGTGCCGCACCAATTTAGCTAGGTCTGGTCAGATGGTGGATTTGTTTGCCCAATATGCAAGTACATCTATGTTTGTGTCCTCTATGGGCACTGTCAAATAGCATGTCACAGACCTTTTTACTGGGCTCTCCTTTGCCTGGATGGGCCAATAGTCTTTCCTACAGCCAGATGCACTCGCTCTGGCCTATGCAGGAAAGATGACTCTTTGCGGACAAAATGGCTATGGCATATTATGGTGGTGGAAGAAGTGCTAGCAATCTGGGTGCTACTGCTACTTGCACTACTCTCTGAGATAGCCACTGTTTCCTCTTATGCTTCACCCCTACTTAGCACATGCCTCTGGTGCTCCTCCTGACAACCAACCATTCTAGCATCTGCTTCATCTATGTGAGACAATTGGACTCCAGGGCTACATTCTCTTTCACCCAAGGATCAAGCAGTATAGTAAGCTTGTATATTTTGTTTTCCATCAGAGGTATCGGTCTCTCATGCACCGGATGCTACAATTTACTATTGTGATCACATTGCCCAATGTGCCACTTCTAGAATTCATGTACTCCATGACATCCATGAAGGGCTTCAGGATATCTACCAGTTACTTCATGATAGCCCAAACATGATGACTCAGGGAACGTTCACATCTATCCCTATTTCCTCAAACAGATTATGAATGGGTGTCTGCTGCTGCACTAACCTCTGCAGCATCATGTATGCTCAATTCCAGTGGGTGCCAATATCAACAATAAGGCACTTGAGAGACATCCCAATTTCCTGTTGTTTCTCTTGGAGAAGCTGTCCTGCCTTTAAACTTCTGTGGAATTGTCACACAATTTTCATGCACTACTATAAAAGATCTACCCAGTATTCATTATAAAAGCCTTTGGACTCCAGCCCCTAGACATTTCTCACTACCAGGTGCGGAGTGTATACAAAACATTGGTGACCTTTTAAGCCCCTATTTTTATTGCCTTAAAAATTGTAAGGGATTGTTACAAGTCAATTTCACTAAATGATTCATTTTGCTGGTATTTTTAGGTTCAGGTAGAATTTTGAGCAGTAATCTTGCTACGAGCAAAAATCAAGATTTTGGCAGTAAGTTATATCAGCTTATACAAACCTTAAATTTATTCTTTATCTAATTAATTCCTTACAAAATATGAAAAAGTCATTAAGTTTCTTCACTGCACATTTCATAGTAACCAACAGTAATATTTTTTGTAATTCATCAAGTATTGTCACAATACATATAGTTATATACACAGCACTGGTGGTCACACCTTGATACAATGTATCAAAAATATGTCTTCATGAGTGCTAAGAGTTTAGGATTAGTATAACATCATTAAAGTTTGCTTTTATTTTAATTTCACTTCTATGTGGACTGTAAAAATATTGCATGAATGTAAAAGTGTTATGATTCATATGTTTACATTATTTACATTTTAAGTTTCAGACACTTGAATTCCGATATATAAATATATTGAATATTGAATTCATAAATATCTACATACAGGTAATAATTATTTTTTACACGAATATGATTTCTTAAAAACAATAGATCTGTGGTCATGTTTGATTTGTATGCTGATTGATATGTTATAATTGTTTTTAGCCCCTGAGGCAGCCCCGTTGGGGCGAAACTCGGCCTGAGTCGGGCAAAGTATAAAATCTGTGTCTCCATCAAAATAAAGAAATTTTGGACTATATTTGGTGTCTAATCCACCATTTGCCTACACGGCGCTCTTAGATCACCTACCCTCCTGCTTCATCAGTCCTTAAAAATATTTGTGCCATTGTCCCTGTTCTCCTGTCTAGCTGCCAATCCTCCAGCATCTATCTAATGGCTAATAGAATACTGGCTGAGATATGGGACTCATCCATTGACTGGGTATACAGCAAAGCCCATCTGAACCCCAGCGAACAGCATCAGTTGAAAAATAGAAGAGAATGTCAGATGATCCAAGGCCTGTGCTCCGGGTCTGGGCCTGACCCTAGGCTAAGGCCCAGGTGTTGGGATCTGGCCTCTAGGCAAGGCTCTGGCATCGGGCCCTGGTCTAGGTTGAGAGCCTTGCTTTGGGACTTGGCCTCTGATTGGGCTGCAGCATTAGGCCTGGGTCTTGGCTCAGGCCCAGATTTCAGGACCTGGCCTTCAGGCTGGGGCTCAGTGTCAGGCTGAGCCCAGGCATCAGGACACGATCTCTGGGATGAGCCCTGGTGTTGGGCCTGGGTCCAAGTCAAGGCCCCAGTGTCGGGACCCGACCTCAGGGCCGGGTCATAGTGTCGGGCCTCAGTCTATGGTCTGGCCTAGGTCAAGGTCTTGGACTTGTTAGGCCAAGGTTGATGTTATGGTTGACCTACTGCAGCCCCAGCCTATGCAAGGCCAAGGCTTCAGTCTGGGCCTGGGCCTTGTCAGCAGATCCCTACCAGACCAGGTTAGTGGGGCTGGGGGGGGATCCTGGCCATCAAAGTTTTCCAGATGGGTGGGTGGAAGGCCTTGGGAGGCCCTGTTTTTGGTGTTTTGGTTGTTTTGGGTTTTTTTTAATATTTCATTCATTTTTTCACAAGAATGAAACAAATCAAACACTCCATGAACCAAAATTCATGGGGAAAAACCTCCTGAGAATGAACCAAAAAAACAAAAACAAATTTTCTTCCCTGCACATTTCTACTGTTCATAGGCATGGTAACTTTCAAATGGGCACACGAGTGCATATGTATACATGTGTGTCAGCATGTGCCTAGAGATGCGGCCATTTTATAACATGCATGCACATACACATTTGTTATAAAACAGCCCAGGCATGTGTATATGTGCACTCAATATTGCAAGTGGATGCACACAATCATGCAAAGTTGGGGTTGAGCCGCACAAGTGGGGGAATTTTATAAGAGGCATGCGTGCACACTATAACCAGTTTCAACAATTCATTCACCAGTTCACTCAGTCTAGCACTAAGTCCTCCAAACACCCCTGGTTCTTTAGCCTGCACTCCACCCAGTTACCCCAGATCCATGATACCCTTCAGGGATGCCTGTATGTTTTATTAAATTACACCTCCTCCATTGCAGAAGTAAACTTATGCGACACTGGATCTGGGCATGTGCCTAGGCACATAAGTACTTGCATGCACATCTATTGGCCCCACTCCAGAACACCCACACCATGCCCCTTTTTCATTCAAGGTGAGATTAGTTGTGTATCGGGAGATGGGCACACATGTAGGCAGTTTTAAAATCGGGTGGATATGCACATGTCCTACATGTGTGCCCATCTCCTGGTTTTGGTGTGTGCCAGGCTTTTAAAATTACCTCTTAGAGATTCATTGAAACCAGTTTGACTAGTTTGCATATAACTCTATATGCAGGTTTGCTTTGAAAATTAGTGTTTATATGCTAAATGCAGCAAGGCATATGCACACACATTTATGTTTCTTTGTTGGCAGATATAAATATGTGCAAATAGATTTATGTGCTTACTTTTGAAAATCAAAATTATGCTTATTAATGCTATCCCTGCCCTAATTCCACCCTCGGAATATCTCTTTCCATTGCATATAAAAGTACATGCTGAATTGCTACTGTGCATACTTTTATACATATTAATACCAGGGCAATTTTCTAAAAGCCTATTTAGACACATAAAAACAACATTTTATGCTCAAAAAACCTTTTGAAAATCAGGCCCATAGACTCAAGATAACATCATGTTTATGTATTACAAAAGGAGTAATTTATTGTAACAAGGAAGAGAATACAAATAGGCTGACAAGCAAATAGAATGTCTTTTTCAGAAGCCAGGTTTTCTGAAGAATTCCTCAATTAGATTTTTCATTAAATCTTATAAAAATCTTGCACATACATATAGTTGTTCATAGTACTAAGTCTATTAAATGTTCTTTATAATTAGTTTTACATTCAGAGATATTGTAGAAGCACAGGAATAATTTGTCTTGACTTCAGGCATCCTGTATTGATTAATTATTCTACCAAAGAACTAACAAATATTGACCTTATACAGCTGAGCAGCATTTAGTCAAACGTCAGTAATCTTCATCGATCCCTTAATGGAACATCAAAGCTCAGTGTCTCTGACAGCTCTATGCCATTCAACAAAATCTGTCTAATGCTTTCATGATACTTTGACCTTTCTTATTAAGCAGATTTACAAGATAAAAATGTACTAATAATCTTTAATATTGAAGATGTTTTGCCCATCAAAATAAAATATTAAAGCTTCTAGGAGTCTGGTTTTATGAAGGTTTACCAATTAGTAGTTATTAAATAATAGACTCACTCTGTACTGTTACTATACTTTAGGCTATAAATAGTTTCTTAATTTGTCTCTGAATTATTGTAGGATTCTTGTTTGCAGTAACTCACCAACAAAAACAGGTACAGGTCTGTAGGGTTCTATCAAACAAAGCACATTGTGCCAGTCGGTTGTATGGTTCAAGCTATAGAACTATATGCTGTAGTAGAAGAGACCCGAGTTCAAGTCTCCTATCCTTCAGGGATGGCTGGGCCAAGAACTCCACAGAGGAGACACATTCAATTCAGTACAGGGAAGGAGGGTAAATAACTGCAGCTACAGCAGGACAGAGGAATGGTGCCAAAGGCGAGTCTAAAAGAGATATATAGCCCTCCCAGCAAGAGAGAGATTTTATATGCCACCCACTAATTCCAGCTGGGGTAGGGGCTCAAAGAGTAGAAAAAACAGGGTATAGAAAGAAATACCTACTTAATTGGTACAAATAGGTTGCTCGCATGCTTCCTTAACTCTTGGAAAAAAAACACTTTCACTTTCTCTAGAAAACATTTTCTGCCTTCTTGTAAACCTTACCCTGTAATTTAAAAATACTTCATATTTTCATATTTTTAGCAATTTTCTTCCTATCTTCTAGAATTCACTGGATTGAATATTGGATATAGCGGCATTAATTAGGTATGATAATACAATCTGGGATGACTTACATTGAGGTCGATATTCAAACACCATTTAGATGGATAACTGAAAAGCATATTGAGAGACTTATCCAGCTAGAATTTAGCCGCATAAGTCAGAGGTGTTCTGGGGGTGGGTGAGAGGCATTTCAGGGAGGAGTGGAATTAGCTGCATAAATTAATCTGCTAACTCCGATATCCAGTTAACTTATATAGCTAACGCTGGTCAAGCCACTGACCTCTCCTAAAGAAAGACAGACAAACATATCCGGCTAACTTTAAAATAGCAAACATGCTACTGAATATACCCTACTAGTGTTGTGGTCCGGTCCGTGAAGCTCACGTCCTGGTCCTTACCTCGAGGGTTCTTGCCGGCTGGGGAGATGCCATTGCTGGCCTGCCTCTAGGCGTGAGCGCGCGAATGCCCCGCGCTTTTCTAGACAGTTTCCCGCCGGAGGGTGGCTCCGCCCCGAGTCTGACGTCAGACACCGTGGCCTACTTAGGGCCACCACGGACATCCGATCAGTGCCTTGCAACAGGGTTCCTTGGGCCCCCCTTGCTCCGAGCTCCGGAGTCTGCCAGCGTCTTGGCTACTCCGTTCCTGCCTGCCTACCTGCCGGTTCCTGTCTGCCTGCCTGCCTACAGCTCAAGCCAGGTTCCTGCCAGCCAGCTTAAGTCAGCCTGACTACTGCTCAAGCCGGACTCCTGCCAGCCAGCTCAAGCCAGCCTGCCTACTGCTCAAGCCGGGTTCCTGCCAGCCAGCTCAAGCCAGCCTGCCTACAGTTCAAGCCGGGTTCCTGCCAGCCAGCTTAAGCCAGTCAGCCTACTGCTCAAGCCGGGTTCCTGCCAGCCAGCTCAAGCCTGCCTATCTACAGCCCTAGCCGGGTTCCAGTCTGTCCACAACCCAAGTCGGGTTCCTGCCTGCCTCAGCCAAGCCTGATAGTCTCCTGCTTCTTCTCCATCGATCGCCTCACCTAAGTCCCAGCGGTCGGGCCACTACGGGCTCCTCCCGGGAAGGGGGGGGGCTCCGACTTCCAGGGTGAATCTCCTAAGCCCCAGCGGCTGGACTCCCAAGGGTTCCTCCCGGGGGAGTCCTAGCTTCCAGGGTGAAACCGCTTCTACCAGCCCACCAGAAGTCTGCCTCCTAGCCTGTTCAGTTGAGACCAGTGAAGTCCTTCCCAAGTCTCCTGCGGGCCTGCCTAAGGGTCCACTTGCCCCGTACTCACAACAGATTGCAAGACCATGGACTCGGCAGAATCCTCAGGTGTCCGTAATCTTTCAGGATTGGCCCAACAGATGCATCATCAGATGTATGAGCAACAGCAAGACATTGACCTCCTGATAGACTCCATAGGACAGCTAGCTGGCCGCCTTAACAGCGGTACCGAGCATCCCCCAGTACTTACGGACTCAGTGACTGACGGATGGGTTTCTCAATAATTGCAATTGTAACAGCAACACCTAGATGCCCTTGCTGGTTCTGTTGAGCAACTTACTGCCAGATTGGAGGCCATGAGTACCCAATCCTTGTCTGCGGTAGCCTCTCTACCTCAGGTATCAGACGCGTCTGTGGTGCATCTTCCCACACCCTCACGCTACGCCGGAGATACCAGAACCTGTCGCGGGTTCCTCAACCAGTGTCTCAGCAGGTTCGCCCTATTGCCCCAGCAATTTCCTACAGACTCAGTCAAAGTCGCCTATATTCTGTCCTTGCTTGATGGAGGAGCTCTTATATGGGCTTCCCCCCTCTGGGAAAACAACCACCCCTTGCTGAATGACCTTCAGCAGTTTCTTGCGATATTCAAACAGGCCTTCGATGAGCCGGCCCACCGGGCTACTGCCACCTCGGACCTTCTGCAACTACGTCAAGGGACTCGTCCCCTGGCTGAATATACCATGGAATTTAGAACCCTCACCCAAGAGGTAGGGTGGCAGGACAGTACGGTCCAGGCAATCTTCTTGGACGGACTCTCCGGTCACATCAAGGATGAGATTGTGGCCCGTGAACTTCCAGAAGACCTTAATGCCTTGATGGAATTGACTGCTCGGATTGATCACCGCTTACAGCAGAGAGCATGCGAATCGCGTGTGAGGAGACCTAGTCCTGGACCTGGCCCGTTACGGTCACAGCCTTCATGGAGGGGCATCCGCCAAGACGCCTCCATGCCTGAACCCATGCAGTTGGGTCATACCGCTCTTTCTCCTGAAGAAAGACAACGCCGAAGGGCGTTGGGCCTCTGCCTATACTGCCAGGAGTGGGCGGAGAACTCTAGAAATTTGGAGCACCAGGAGGAACTGCTCTTGGGTAGCTCTTCCACTTCTCATTGTACCCTGCCTATCACCTTGGAATACCCGGGAGGAACCTTGGAAACCCTCGCCTTCCTGGATTCAGGGGTGGAGGGTAATTTTATTCAGCAACAACTGGTAGCCCGACTAGGCATCCCGACCCAGAACCAAGGAGTTCCGCTGCGGATTATGACCATCCAGGGGATGCTGCTACCTGGACGTATCGTGACGTCCATGATCCCTGTTACCATCCATACCGGGGCATTCCACACGGAAGAGATTGTTTTCCTAATTTTAGACAAAGCCATCCATCCCGTGGTGCTTGGACTACTGTGGCTCAGGAAACACTCACCGGTGATCCAATGGGACACCATGCAGATTACTAAATGGAGTCCTTTCTGCATTTCTCACTGCATGAAGGTGCCTAAAGCTCCCGCCTGCTCGCTTCTCCACTCCGCCCTTGATCTCCCAGCGCAGTATGAAGAATTTGCTGATGTCTTCTCCAAGGCCAAAGCAGAGATCCTGCCTCAGCACCGCCCCTATGATTGCACCATAGACCTCTTGCCAGGCACGACCCCCCCCCCCCCCTTCGAGGGCATGTGTACCCCTTCTCCTTGCCTGAAACTAAGGCTATGTCTGAGTACATAGCAGAGAACCTTGCTAAAGGGTTCATCGGCCGTCGAAGTCCCCCGCCGGAGCGGGGTTCTTCTTTGTTGGAAAGAAAGACTGCACTTTGAGGCCGTCTATTAACTATCGCGGCCTCAACGCCATCACAAACTTTGATTTGGGGAAAAAATGTTTATTTTGTAAGTTAAAAATATATTCAGGGTCATTCAGGGTCACTCTCAGATTCTTCCTACACAAATACACACTCACTCACTCTCACAGACATTCTCATTCATTCTCTCTCTCCCACCCCCCACCCCCCTTTCAAAACACACTAGCTACAGCAGACTCTAACTTGGGCTCCTGGAGTAGCAGCAGCCTCTTCCTTCTCCTCCTGTGCTGCAGAACTGGATGCTGTTTGTTTCTTACTCCTCACTTGATGCACAGGCAGGAAATCACAATGTCGATTGGCCAAGGCAAACAGGATGGGGAAGGCAAGTGGCTGGATACAGGAAACAGGCTATGCAGGAGCAGGTGGTGTCACAAGGAAGCAAAGTTAAGAGTTAAAAAGGTCCGGAGATAGTAGAAATCACTGTCGAGTTCCTCCTTTTTCAGCTACGCAAGACCAATGACATTCCTTTCTTCTTTCCGGGTTCAAGCAGATTGGTTTTGCTGCAGCACCTGGAGATTTCCGGTATTGGCCCAGAGACCCGGTAATTCTTTTAGAATTCCGAAGTCTCCTGGCCGAATCCAAAGAGTTCCCAGGTATGGTACCACTACCCAGGTGGGCACCCACCCTTGCAATACTGTCTCCATTTGTGATTACCAGATTACTAGCACTTCTTCCTTCATGGGTTCCATCACCATTTCTCTTGCCCTTGAAGGGTATCCACAATCTCTCTACTCCTTGCAGATTCTGCAGCAGGGATACTCCAGTTCACATTGGGCAGATTAATGTACCGATGTGGATCCTTTGTCTGGAGAGAAGGAGTGGTAACTCACCGAGGAACAGCCCCGATGGAAACATCTCCGGAAGCTGGTATGGGCAACAGTCCAAAGGAGAAGGCGACCCTCAGCACTGCCAAAGGCCCTCCGAGGAGCGGATAGCCGGGAAGCGTCAGGAAGCCCCCAAGGAACGGGTACAGCCAGAGCTCCGAGGCAGGTGGCAAGTGCGGAGTCCGAGTCCAGGCAGAGGTTGAGGCAGGCGGCAAGCGGCAGAGTCGGTGTCCAGGCAGGGTCAAGGCAGGCGGCTAGAGGCAGAGTCAGTGTCCAGGTAGAGTCGAGGCAGGCGGCTAGAGGCAGAGTCGGTGTCCAGGCAGGGTCAAGGCAGGTGGTTAGAGGCAGAGTCGGTATCCAGGCAGGGTCAAGGCAGGGAGCAATCAAGAGGGGAAACCACAAACCAGTCCAAAATCAAGCCAAAGGAGAATGCACACATCCAGGTAAGCAGCAAACTCAGAGACCTCGTTGCAAGGCACCTACTGGGTCCCAGGGAGAGGTTTAAATCTCCCTGGGTGCTGACATCATCTTCCAGGGCCAGCCTGGTCTTCAAGCCACGGCCCCTTTAAGAGGCGGGGCCTGCCGCCCTCTCCCCGACGCTGCTTATAGGGACGCCGGGGAAGTTGCGCTGCGGCCCGCGTGCCGTCCACTGCATTGGGAGAGGGTCCTGCTCTCATGCCCCCGAGAAGGAGGGATCCTAGCCGGGGGCTACCATGGCCAGGAATCGCAACAGTACCCCCCCCTCTTACGCCCCCTCCTGGAAGGACCGGGTTTACCAGGGTGTGTTAGATGAAAGTGCTGGAGTAAGGTTTTATCCAAGATGTTCGCTGATGGTTGCCATGAGTTCTCCTCTGGGCCAAAGCCCTCCCTTGCGATCAGATATTCCCACCGCCTGTGGTTACGACGGACATCAAGAATCTCACGTACTTGATAGATTGGATCATCCTCCGATGCAACAGCCGGTGGTCGAGGTGGAGCCACATGGAACAAAGAGGAGGTCAATGGTTTTAGCAAGGAGACGTGGAAGGAATTATAGATTCGGAGACTGGCTGGCAGCTGCAAGCGATAGGTTACCGGTCCCAGGCGTTTACTGATGAAGAAAGGTCCAATGTACTTGGGAGCGAGCCTCATGGACGGAACCCGGAGTCTAATGTGGCGTGTACTGAGCCAAACTCGGCCTCCCGTGTTAAACAGTGGAGAAGGTCGACGATGTTTGTCTGCCAGTAGTAGCGAGATAATAGTTCCAAGGTACGTGCTCTTCCGGGATGACCGGCAGTAAGGGAATCATGTGCCCAAGAGAGTACTTTGGGACGAAGACGAAGGGGAACCATCGTCTTCCCTGGTGGTGCCGTCTCCATAGTGGCAAGTACCACCTTAGCTGGATCAATAATATAGCTAAGGGTGTCATGTGTGTCCTCCGATTCATGTAACCTGGAAAGGGCATCAGCACGAATGTTCTTGGTTGCCGGGCGATAGCGTAACACAAAATCAAAGCAGCTGAAGAATAGTGACCAGAGGGCTTGGTGTGGATTCAACTGCTGCGCCTTGCTAAGGTATTCCAAGTTTTTATGGTCTGTGTAGGCCTTAATTGTGTGTTGCGCTCCCTCAAGTCATTGCCTCCATTCCTCGAAAGCCATCTTTATAGCCAACAACTCCTTGTCTCCAATACCGTTGTTCTTCTCGGCCTGGGAAAATTTATGGCAGAAATTGGAGCAGGGGAGTAGAGTTCCTTGGTTGGAGTGTTGGCTAAGTACTGCCCCTACGGCCACGTCCGAGGCATCTACCTCCACAATAAATGGTCGAGTGGGATCTGGGTGGTGGAGCAGGGTTCCTGTATAAATGCTGTCTTGAGTCTCTCGAAGGCCTGTACAGCCTCGCTAGGCCAATTTCTGGGATCCGCCCCCTTCTTGGTAGAGCCGTGAGGGGTGCCATAATGTGTGAAAATTGAGGAATGAAATTCCTGTAAAAATTGGCAAAACCAAGAAAACGTTGCAAGGCACAGAGTCCCACTGGTTGCGGCCACTCCCGGATGCTCGTTAGCTTATCTGGGTCCATTCGGAAGCCGGTGGTGGAGACAGTGAAGCCCAGGAATGGTAAAGATTGCTTTTTGAACAGGCATTTCTCCAGTTTTACAAATAACTGGTTCTCTCTCAGGCGTTGAAGAACTCTTCGGACATCTGTACGATGGGCGGCCAGACTCTTGGAATAGATTAATACATCATCAAGATAAATGATTACTCCTTGATGCAACATGTCCCAAAATACCTCATTCATTAAATTTTGAAATACCGCAGGTGCATTGCAAAGTCCAAACGGCATCACCAGATATTCATAATGACCGTCGCGTGTGTTAAACGCAGTCTTCCATTCATCTCCCGGTTTTATTCAGACCAGGTTGTATGCGCCACGCAAGTCCAATTTAGAAAATACTTTGGCTCTGTGAAGGCAGTCTAATAATTCCGGAATCAGTGGGAGAGGATAACGATCCTTGTGAGTTATTGCATTGAGTCCCCTGTAGTCTTGCGGACAAAAAAGAAACCTGCAGCGGCCGGGGATGAAGAGGGATGGATGAACCCCCGTTCAAGATTCTCTTTGATATATTGGGACATGGCAAGTGATTCTGGGCCAGATAGCGGATAAACCCATCCTCTAGGCGGACTGGTATTAGGAATCAGATCTATGGCACAGTCAAACATACGGTGGGCCAGTATGGTCTTTGGAAAAGACATCAGCAAAATCTGCGTACTGAGGAGGCAGTTGAAGTTTAGTGGCGGCTAGTTGAACCTTGGGTTGCGGTCTCTGGTTTAAACAGGTAGTGAAACATTCCAAACCCCAAGCCATGATCTGAAGAGTCCTCCAGTCAATGATGGGTGCGTGTCTTTGTAGCCAGGGGAGACCCAGTACCACTGGGTGGACCGCCTTTTCCAAAATGAAGAAGGATATCTCCTCCTTATGGAGGATCCCCGTATGGAGAATTATTGGGGCAGTACAGGCTGTGACTTGACCTGGAAGATTCTCCCCCTGGATAGATGAGATGAATAAGGGTGACTTGTGATGAAGTACTGGTAATTGTAGCTGATGAACCAGTTCCACTAGGATGAAATTTCCCCCTGACCCTGAATCGATAAGGGCCAAAGTCGTGAGGGATCCTTGGAGGTAATGTAGCATGACCGGAACAGTACAGTGAGGAGCGAGATTGCTCACTAGGGTCATCCCCTCAATTACACCTAGGTCCGATAGTTTCCCGGACGTTCAGGGCAGTTAGCCAGAAGATGTCCCTTGTTTCCGCAGTAAAGGCAAAGTCCCATCCTTTTTTAACGCTGCTTCTCCTCGGTAGTCAGGTGGCTCCTCCCCAGCTGCATGGGCTCCTCCCTACCCTCCGAAGATGTCTCTGACGTGGTTGGGTTAACCATGGGACGGGAGAAGGTATGGGCTAATAGAACCATGCGTCAGACTGGTCTTGACTCCTTGGCACATTGTTGTAATCGTCGGTCGATACAGCCCGCTAGGTCAATCAGGGCCTCCAGGTCATCGGGAATCTCCTGTGCGGCTAACTCATCTTTAATGCAGGGAGATAGTCCCTCCAGGAAGATACCTCTTAGGCAATCAGTATGCCATCCAAGCTCGGATGCCAAGGTGCGAAATTCCACCGCAAAATCGGCCAATGTGCGAGTGCCTTGACGGAGGTTGAGGAGTTCTGAGGAGGTGGTAGACAGACAACCAGGCTCATCGAATACTTGATGGAAGGTCTGAACAAACTGAGGCAAGTCACGTTCCCAGAGCGGGGATGCCCAAGCCAGAGCCTTCCCGTCCAAGGAAATAATAAATTAAGTTTTTACCCAATCCGTTGGAAATTGTTGTTCCTGCAAGGAGAACCTAATGAAGCAGTGGTTCAGGAATCCTCGACATTGTTTAGCTTCTCCGGCAAATCGGGGTGGAACAGGCATGTGTGTCACTGAAGTCGAGGAACTTGAACTCGGTGGAGGAGGGACGGCAGCTTCTGCTCCTCGAACTGAATCAAGCCAGCTTACTAAACGTTCGCCGGTGGCGGTCAAAGTCTCTAGGCACTGTTGTTGCTGCTGCTGCTGCTGCCACTGCTGCCGCTGTTGCATAAGTTGTTGAGCCAGGCTCGGAATAGCCTGGAAGCCAGTCAAATCCACCGGGTCCATGGCCTTGCAATCTGTACCGATGTGGACCCTTGGTCCGGAGAGAAGGAGTGGTAACTCACCGAGGAACAGCCCCGACAGAAACGTCTCCGGAAGGTGGTATGGGCGACAGTCCAAAGGAGAAGGTGTCCCTCAGCACTGCTCAAAGGCCCACCAAGGAGCGGATAGCCGGGAAGCGTCATGAAGCCCCCGAGGAGCAGGTACAGCCAGAGCTCCGAGGCAGGTGGCAAGTGCGGAGTCCGAGTCAAGGCAGAGGTCGAGGCAGGCGGCAAGCGGCAGAGTCGGTGTCCAGGCAGGGTCAAGGCAGGTGGCTAGAGGTAGAGTCAGTATCCAGGCAGGGTCAAGGCAGGCAGCAATCAAGAGGGGAAACCACAAACCAGTCCAAAATCAAGCCAAAGGAGAATGCACACATCCAGGTAAGCAGCAAACTCAGACACCTCATTGCAAGGTGTCTGCTGGGTCCCAGGGAGAAGTTCAAATCTCCCTGGGTGCTGACATCATCTTCCGGGGCCGGCCTGGTCTTCATGCGCGGCCCCTTTAAGAGGCGGAGCCTGCCGCGCTCCCGACGCTGCTAGTAGGGACACTGGGGAAGTCGCGCCGTGGTCCGCGCACCTTCCGCTGCGTCAGGAGAGGGTCCTGCTCTCGTGCCCCTGAGAAGGTAGGGGTCCTGGCCGGGGGCTACCACGGCCAGGAATCGCAACAATTACAATCTCCAATGAGCAATGCTACTCCCTTCTTTCCCACATTTTGTATATCTTCAGCCTTATCTCTAGCCATTTCTTCTGCTTGATTCAATGGTCTGTAAACCACGCCAGAGTCATCTTTTTTTAAACAGCCCTCGGCACTTCTTCCTTTTCCCATGTCTCCTGCATTTTAGTTGCTCAGATATTGATTTTGATATAAAGAGCTATTCCTTCCCCGTTTTCGTCAACTCTATCCACTGGTTATCTTCCCTGCCTTTCCGGTATCACTTCAGTTTCCATTACTAGAACATTTTCATGCTCCAATACAGAAGAGGCATTTTGTACTCATTTGAGAAAGTAGGAGACTCAGTGTCACAGATGTTATCCTACCAGAGCCCACTGTAAACCACATATTCCTGAGTTTTTGAATCCTCTGTGGGAGTGGGAGCAGGTTTTCTGAATATTTAAAAGTGAGGGAGGCTTCTTTAGTGGTTACTAATTCCTGTTTAGCCTTTTTTAATTCTAATTATTCTACTTTAAATTGAGCCAACTACATTTTCATTGAAGAGAACTGCAAACAAAGGCACCACAGTTGTTACATTAAATAATAGTAATTTTGCTAATTTGTTTTGATATAGAACACCTGTAGTATGATAAAGATTTGGAAAGTACCGTGTTGCCATTTCCTATAATTATTATGTACCCAAGCAAGACTGTATTAGAAGAGCAAGCTCAAGAATAGGTGGGTATAGGGGGAGGGAGGGAGGGTTTTTAACAGATGAGATTATCAGCAAGTAAAACTTCCTTGACATGTACTTAGTGGAAGCTTTTCTGTTCCACTATAGAAAAAGCAATACTCTGATATGTGCTAAAGACTTGTTGTAAAACACTAGTCTTAAGGAGATTTGATTACTACATTCTGCCCCTCCCTAGAGGCAAGGCTAGTAACAAAGTTACAAGTACATTTGAAATGAGCTATGCACATTTTACAACGGGCCCAGTCACGTGCGTAAACCCCAGTACGCGCCGAAGTGAAGGCCTTCTCCAAAGGGGCAGGCTGGGAGAAGGCCTTCACTTCGGGCGGGGAGGGGCAGGGCAGGAGCAGACCGGGACAGCACCATTCAACGCTGTCCCAGGGAAGCGCACAACAGCAGCCGACCTAGCGCGGAGATTACTTCTGCTCCACAGGAGCAGTAAATACTAAAATAAAAAATTTGGGGATAGTTAGGTTAGGTTTAGGGAGCATGGAAGAGAGGTGAAGAGGGAAGAAGGTTAGGTAGGGGGATAGGGAAGTTTCCTCCCAGTCCACTCCTTAATTGGAGCGGACTGGGAAGGAACCGTGGGAGGCCCGATTGCGTCGCCACACGTATTTTGTGAAAATTCTCCTCATGTGCATGAGGATTTTAAAATCTGGTGTGTATGTGTGTGAGGCCATCAGATTTTATAACATGCGCTCACCAGCACACCCATGTTTAAAATCAGCTCATCCATGTGCGCACCGGGAACTGCTTGCACATTGTCACGCGCACGCTGCTTTTAAAATCGACCCCTTAGATTTTTTTTCCTCTGTTTTCTATTTTTATAAAGCCATAACACATAAGAACATAAGACTTGTCACATTGGGTCAGGCCAAAGGTCCATCAAGCCCAGTATCCTGTTTCTAACAGTGGCCAATCTAGGTCACAAGTACCTGGCAGGATCCCAGAAAGTAAACAGATTCCTTGCTGCTGCTTATTCCAGGGATAAACCAAGGATTTCCCCTAGCCCACCTTAATAATGGTTTATGGACTTTTCCTTCAGGAATGTGTCCAAACCATTTTTAAACCCAGATACAATAATAGCTTTCATCATTTCCTCTAAAAATGAATTCTAAAACTTAATTATGCATTGAGTAAAAGGTATTTTCTCTTATTTGTTTTAAATGTGCTACTTAGAAACTTCATTGCATATCCACTAATCTTTGTACTTTTTGAAAGTGTAACAACTGATTTATGTTCACTCATTCCATTCAGCTCATTATTTTATAGACCTGTATCATATCTCTCCTCAGCTGTCTCCCAGTTGATGAGCCCTAACCTCTTTAGCCTTTCCTAGGGAAATTGTTTAATTCCTTTTATCATTTTGGTTGACCTTCTCTGTATCTTTTCTAATTCTGCTATATCTTTGAGATATGAAGATCAGAAATGCACACAGTACTGAAGATGTGGTCACACCATGGAGTGATACAGATGCAGTATGATATTCTGTTTGATTCTCTATTCTTTTCCTAATAATTCCTAGCATTCTATTTTCTTTCTTGGCTGCCCCTGCACATTTAAAAGAGGATTTCAATAAATTATCCATGATGGTACCTAGTCCTTTTCCAGTGTGGTGATTCCTAATGTGGATCCTTGCATTGTGTAGCTATAGTTTAGATTGCTTTTGCCTATGCATCACTTTGCATTTGTCCACATTAAATGTCATCTGCCATTTACATGCCCAGCCTCCCAGTCTCACAAGGTCCTATTGCAATTTCTCACAATCCTCTTATGAATTATCAACTTTGAATAATTTTGTGTAACCTGAGAATTTGATCACCTCGCAGGTATCTTTTGCCCTTTTTGTTGCACGTCCCATCCGTGCTTGGCCCGCGCACAGGCCTGCTCACCTTCCCAACTCCTCAGCAGGTCCCAGGTCAGCCTCTCCCGTGACTACAGTGAGCTCCTCTAGGCCTCGGCGTCCCGAGGCGGCAGTCGCCGGGCCTTCCTCAATGTACCAGGCTTCACGACGGAGCTCGACATCCTCCGTGGTGTTGGCCACACCCCTAGGCGCGAGCGCGGATCGCCCAGCCTCTTAAAGGGCCAGGGGGGGATCAGGCTCCGCGGCATGCCCTGATTGAGCACAGTATATCAGGAAGTTCCTGCCTGCACTTCCTTGCCTTGGCAATCGGGTTGACACTAGTTTGCCTCAGTGTCTCATCGCTTGTTCCAGTCTTGTTCCAGCATCCTTCTGTTCCAGCATCTGTCTATTCCTGCATCCCTTCAGGTAGTACCACTTGGACTGACTCTCTGGTACTGACCTCTGCTTGTTCCTCGACTATGCTGATCGCTGCCCGGATACTGACCTCTGCCTGTTCCTTGACTACACTGACCACTGCCCAGATACTGACTTCTGCCTGTTCTTCGACCACACCTGACCTCTGGAACCTAACCCCTGCTTTGGCTGACTACTCTCGGCTTGACCTTTGGAACTTGACCTCTGCTTTGGCTCACTACTCTTGGACTGACCTTTGGAACTTGACCCTCGCTATCATTGACCATGCTTCCTTCAGTCTGGCCCTGCTCCTAGCCTTGTCAACACAGACACTCTTCTGGCCTTCCTTGATTCCTCAAGTCTCCAGTCTCGACATCGACCACGCACCCTTGATCTTGGTGGGCACTCTCCTCCACTTCCTTTCTGGGAGACCCTGCGAGGCCCACCTAAGTCCAAGTGGCCCGGGTCCCCAAGGGCTCCACCCGGTGGGACCTCGGGCTTCCAGTGGTGAAGCTCCAGCTAGCCTCTGTCTCCTCCTCCTCCCCCTGGTGGCTGGTGCTTTCTGGGTCCATCCAGGGAACCACTCCTCACTGTCCCAGAACAAGGATCCACCTCCAGGCGCAACAGGTTGCCAAGGCCATGGACTCGACAGAGTACCCCGTGTTCTGGGCCCTACCAGATTTGGTCACAACTGTCCAAGAACATTGATGAGCCTTGGAATCATTGGCCTCTTCGGTTGAAGAACTTTGTTCCCAGCTGCGAGATATAGCCCTGGCCAATCCCGTGGGCTTATTGGCTTCTCTGCTACCCAGAGCATTGTTAGCTCTTCCAGCACCTCCTTGGTTTAACAGGGACCCATGCCTCTGTCGAGGCTTCCTGAATCAGTGCTTCATGCAATTTGCACTGCAACCCTCCTTGTTCCTGAAGGAAACTACGAAGGTAACCTTCATTCTTTCCCGCTTGGAGGGAAAGGCTCTAGCATGGGCCTCTCCATTGTGGAACGCTCTGATCCCATGCTTTCCCAGTTATCAGAGTTTGTCACTGTCTTCAAGCAGACCTTCGGAGACCCAGGCCATCAAGCGATAGCCAGTCATAATCTCCTCCATCTTCGTCAAGGGTCAAGAACCCTCTCCGAGTACACGGTGGAATTCAGACCCTGGCTACTGAGCTCGGGTGGCAAGAGGATTGTCTGTGAGCCATCTTCATAGATGGTCTCTCCAACACTCTCAAAGATGAACTCGCCGTCTGTGAGACTCCCACATCTCTAGAGGACCTGATCTCCCTCACTGGGAGGATTTACCATCGACTCCGGCATAAGGCCTAGAAGTAAAGGCCTCCCAATCTCCTACTCCACGCCCAAGGTATACCGAAAGCCCGCCTTCCAAGGCACCATCGGTATCATCACCTCCTGCTGAGGAACCTATGCAGGTTAACCGTAGGTGACTATCTCTGACAGAACATCTACATCGGCGGAAGGAAGGTCTCTGCCTTTACTGTGGTGCTTCTGGACATCTTCGGCAGTCTTGCCTGGTCCAACCGGGAAACTGCAACATCTGAGCCTGGTGGGGGTCCCGAGCTTGGACATTACTGTCACCGACCCCCAACTTCTTCTTCTAGTCTCTCTTAGCATCGATCCTTCACCATCACTGCCCTTGTCATCACAGGGGCGAGTGGCAGTTTCATTATGAACGACATCGTCAAGCTACTGAACATTCCTTTACAACCCCTAGAGATAGCTCTTCGCATCTCATCCATTCAAGGGGAACACCTTCCCGGACTCATCACCCACCGAACAGTGGCCGTCCGTCTCACCGTGGGCACTCTCCATGAAGAGGAGATGTCTTTCTACATACTAAAGCGTTTTACCCATCCAGTCATCCTGGGTCTGCCCTGGCTCCAGATCCATGGACCTCAATTCGATTGGCATTCATTGCAGTTGGTGCAATGGGGTCCTAAATGCCAGAAGACCTGTCTACGATAAGTATCTCCAGCAGTAACTGTCCTGAAAACCACCACTCTTACTGGGCTCCCAGCCCAGTACTCTGAGTTCGAGGATGTCTTCACGAAGCAGAAAGCCAACACATTACCTCCACTCCGCAAATTGAATTGCCCCATAGAACTTCTTCCAGGCATCATGCCTCCCAAGGGCAGAACCTACCCTTTGTCTCATCCATAAACCCTAGCCATGTCCGAATATATTAAAGAAAACTTAGAAAATGGGTTCATCAGACCTTCTGACTCTCCCACCAGAGCAGGGTTTTTCTTTTTCAAAAAAAAGGACGGAGGGTTACGCCCTTGTATTGATTATAGAGGGCTTAACGCCATAACCCGCAAAGACCAATATCCATTGCCCCTCATCAGTGAACTTTTTGACCGCCTTCAAGGGGCTCAAATATTCACCAAGCTAGACCTGAGGGGCGCGACAATCTTGACGTATCCAACCCAAAGATATTTGGAAAACAGCATTCAGCACGAGGGATGGTCACTATGAATACATTGTGATGCTCTTTGGCCTATGTAATGCTCCTGCTGTTTTTCAACGCCTCATGAACAAGATTCTCCGAGATCTCCTGTACTCCTATTTTGTCGTGTATCTGGACGATATCTTGATATTCTCTAAAGACCTGAAATCACATCGGGATCACGTCAAGACCGAACTTCAAAGCCTAATAGAGCATCATCTCTATGCCAAGTTAGAGAAATGCATCTTTGAACAGAACTGCTTTCCCTTCCTAGGGTATATCATATCTGACCGAGGATTTTCCATGGATCCAGAGAAACTTCAAGACATTCAGGACTGGCCTCAGCCAGTTGGCCTCCATGCATTGCAATGCTTCCTTGGCTTCACGAGCTCTTATAGAAGCTTTATTGAAAATTACTCTACACTAGCTGCTTCACTCATTGCCATGACAAAGAACGGGGTCATCACTTGTGTTTGGACCCCCAAAGCACAAGCTGCCTTCCAAACTCTAAAAGAAGCCTTCTATTCCGGTCCGTGCTTGCAACATCCTGACCCAAGATGCCCATTCGTCGTAGAAGTTGACGCATCCGCTATCGGGGCTGGGGCGGTCTTAAGCCAATTCTCTCCCAAGGATACATTGGTACCATGTTCATTCTACTTGCATAAGTTCTCACCCACTGAACAGAACTACACCGTTGGAGACCGGGAACTCCTAGCAGTCAAACTGGCCTTCCAAGAGTGGCACCCCTGGTTGGAAGGGGCGCAGCATAAATTTACTATCTTCACTGACCATAAAATCCTGGAGCTTCTAAAAGAAGCACAACTCCTGAACCTGAGGCAACCCGTTGGGTGCTGTTCTTCGAAAGGTTCAACTTCAAATTGTGCTATCATCTGGGCTCGAAGAACCTCCGCGCAGATGCGCTCTCCAGATCATTCAAACCAGAAGATGTTCCCGATGTCGCAAGACATATCATTGATCCTGCTGTATAACTCTTGCAGTGACCAATACCGTCCCTGCTGGAAAGATGGTCATTCCACAGAGGTTACATGAGCGGGTTCTAAAATGGGCCCACGACTCCAAGTTAGTCGGTCATCCGGGCTGCACAAGAACTCTTGATATGCTGCAGTGACATTATTGGTGGCCCAATATGGTACAAGACTCCCGCAACTACGTAGACTCATGTCCCATCTGTGCCCAACAAAATCCCCCTTCAGGGCGACCATGGGGTCTCCTCCAACTGCGTCCAACTCCTGCGGAACCTTGGTCAAGCATATCGATGGACTTCACCACGGATCTACCATCATCACAGAATAATACGGTGATCTGGGTCATCATTCACCGGTTTTCCAAGATGGGTCACTTTAATCCCCTGCCTGGCCTTCCTTCTGCTCTAGAACTGGCCAACTTGTTCCTCCACAATATCTTTCGTCTCCTTGGCCTTCTCAAGAAAATCATATCAGACCAAGGACAACAATTTGTCGCAAGATATTGGCGGTCCTTGTGTAAGAAATTCAATATAACCTTGAACATCATGTCAACCTATCACCCTCAGGCCAACGGCCAAGCCGAGAGAACGACTCAGACCCTGAAAGCCTTCCTTCGCTCATATGTAAATGATCAGCAGGACAACTGGTCTGACCTACTACCCTGGTCCGAACTCTCACATAATACTCATGTTGCCGCTGCCACCGATGTATCCCCATTCTCAGTGGTTGACAACCACATTTATCACTACCAGTACCTCTCTCCATTCCATCACCAGCTGCCCAAGTTACTGCTCACACCATACATCAGGTGTGGAATCAAGTTAAAGAACACCTCAGCCAAGCTGCTGAACATTCCAAAAGTACCTCTGCCGCTCACAGATGCCCCACTCCACTCTTCCGTCCTGGACAAAAGGTGTGGCACTGGATAAGCACCTGACATATAACATTACGCTTTCCCTCACATCGCTTAGCACCAAAGTATATTGGTCCATTTCCTGTCCTGAGAATAGTGGGAGCTGTGTCATACCAGCCACAGTTACCTCATGCGATAGATATTCATAACACATTTCACATCTCCTTGTTGAAACCACTCGTGCTCTCCTGGCCTTCCTGCAGAGATCCTCCAACTCCTCAGATCTCTACCGAGACTGAC
This sequence comes from Rhinatrema bivittatum, assembly GCF_901001135.1. Classification (NCBI taxonomy): domain Eukaryota; kingdom Metazoa; phylum Chordata; class Amphibia; order Gymnophiona; family Rhinatrematidae; genus Rhinatrema; species Rhinatrema bivittatum. The sequence continues at coordinate 732,299,906 of NC_042615.1, read as the reverse complement.
GACACTCTTCAGGTAAGAGAGATCCTCGATGTCCGTCAGTGTTGAGGCCGCTGAGAGTACCTCCTTGCCTGGGAAGGGTATGGGCCGAAGAAAATTCCTGGGAACCCTCGCACAACATCCTAGATAAGGAGCTCCTCAGAGCCTTCCACAGGGCTCACCCTGAGAAACCTCACCCGCGTAGGGGAGGCCTAAAAGAGGGGGTACTGTTGCACGTCCCATCCGTGCTCAGCCCGTGCACGGGCAGCTCACCTTCCCAACTCCTCGGCAGGTCCTGGGTCGGCCTCTCCTGCGACTGCAGCGAGCTCCTCTAGGCCTCAGCGTCCCGCAGTGGCAGTCTCCGGGCTTTCCTCAACGTACCAGGCCTCACGACGGAGCTCTATGTCCTCCGTGGCATCAGCCCCACCCCTAGGCACGCGCACGCGAACCTCCCAGCCTCTTAAAGGGCCAGGGGCGGGACCAAGCTCCGCGGTGCACCCTGATTGAGCACAGTATATCAGGAAGTTCCTGCTTGCACTTCCTTGCCTTGGCAATCGGGTCCACACCGTGTGTGTACTAGTTTGCCTCAGTGTCTCATCGCTTGTTCCAGTCTTGTTCCAGCGTCCTTCTGTTCCAGCATTCTTCTGTTCCAGCGTTCTTCTGTTCCAGCGTCTATCTGTTCCTGCATCCCTTCAGGTAGTACCTCTTGGATTGACTCTCTGGTACTGACCTCTGCCTGTTCTTCGACCACACCTGAGCTCTGGAACCTGACCCCTGCTTTGGCTGACTACTCTCGGACTGACCTTTGGAACTTGACCTCTGCTTTGGCTCACTACTCTCAGACAGACCTTTGGAACTTGACCCTCGCTATCACTGACCACGCTTCCTTGAGTCTGGCCCTGCTCCTAGCCTTGTCATCGCAGACACTGTTTTGGCCTTCCTTGATTCCCCAAGTCTCCAGTCTCGACATCGACCATGCACCCTTGATCTTGGTGGGCACCCTCCTCCACTTCCTTTCCGGGAGACCCTGCGAGTATCCACCTAATTCCAAGCGGCCCGGGTCCCAAAAGGCTCCACCCGGTGGGACCTCGGGCTTCCAGTGGTGAAGCTCCAGCTAGCCTCTGTCTCCTCCTGTGCTCCGCCCCCTGGTGGCAGGTGCTTTCTGGGCCCGTCCAGGGAGCCGCTCCTCACTGTCTCAGAACAAGGGTCCACCTCCAGGTGCAACACTTTTCTCTTTGTTAAATTAAAACAGTCTCCATCAAAAGCAAACAATATTAAGTGGGTGCAATCACAAATATTAGAAATCCTCTTCTGCCAAGTCAGTCTCTTCTTTTGGATTTTTATACTGACAGGCTGTATCATTTGCCACTTATTTCAAACTGTCTAGTAAAGATTTCTATTTTTGAAACTCAAAAACATTAGGTTCAGTGTGTCCCCATCAAGGAATCCACACCAATTTTTGAGAGATTGATTCAGGGTCTCAGTCCTGATACTGAGTAGTGTCTTCCCAGTAATGGTATATAGAATGTCCCGCAAGCCCCTAAAGAATCTTTTTCATTTTCAAGCGAGGAAACTGAGAATTAGATATAGTTTTTTAAGTAGATTTTGAGTGTGGATTTATGGTAGGGCAATCATGGGAGTATATCTATGACATGAAGAGTAAAGATCTCCCTAAAAGAAATGGTGTAGTCCTAGAAAGACATCACGGTTGTATCTTTTTGCCTATCTGGCATGTTTTGATGCTATATCAATAAATACACATTGTTTGTTTTAGCTTTAATGCTGATAAGTGCTGATTCTGAACTATCCTTCTTGCTTATGAACTGTATTGATTTGGTGCCAGCATCCCAACATGTTTGCTGACGCATTCTTAATTCCTGTCTCTCATGATTTAACATTGAGAGAAGATGCAAGTCATCATAATTTAAGTTACTCAGATATTAATTTGAGTTTTATCAAGCATCTTAACATTGATCACTGGACCCTTTATTGATGATTCAGTGCAGATTATACAAGTCCTGTTGCCCTTCAAGGATTCTAAGGAGGATATAAGTTCATCATGAGTCATCCTGGGTGAAGTCATCTGTATAGTTAATATACTTAAAGAGAAGATAGTGTGTCACCAGCAAGAACAGGGACTGAAGCGAAAGGTGTTGTGCTTGTGGAATCTTTTTGGCTTCAACTGGAAAACTGGCAGAGATCCTTCACCTAACTGGAAATTTACATGCTAGCCACACTGTGCGACCCACAGATGAAAAAGAGTACTGCAGTCCGATTCAACAGTTTAATTCACTAGAAAGAGATACTGGTGCTATAGTAGGGGAAGGGCAGAGCCAAAGGTATAAGGTCTGTGCAGTTTCATTGGAGCAAAGAGTGGTCACTCTACACAGTACTGTCAGGACGAGCTGAGCAGCATCCTAGCAGCTACTAATTCCTTCTCTACCTCTGTGTGGCAACCAGAGTCTCCTGACATAGGCCATAACTACAGCATGTAGCAGCAGAGACCAATATCCTCCCTCATCATAGGAACTCTATTACACGCTTCCTTGCAGAGCCCATAGAAGATATGGCCACAGACCCATTGGCATATTGGGCATACAAGTTCACTGTTTGGCTAGACCTGGCCAACATGGCACAGCATTTGCTTTCCTGTTCATCAAGCTACCTGCTAAATGAATGGGAATTCTCATTGGCAGAGGACATAATGAATTGGTAGAAAATGTTATTTTGCCTCTAGCACTTCCTCTGAAAGATTGTTTCATGCAGCATCACCCCATAAAGTAATATTTTAAATTAATTTACAGATTTATACTTTATTTTACTTCACCTTCAGCAAACATCAAAGTGGATTGCAGCAAAATAAAAAAACATAAAAGCAATATATAAAGTTTCTAGTCCTTAACCCCAACTCTTAAAGTTCCTCCACATTATTCATCAAAAAACAATGTATAATAAATCAATAAAAAGAAAAACAATCCCCTTGGAGTCTCTTATCATGACTTATTGCTCTAGAACATCTCTACTGAGGTATTTGAATGTCTCTGTAATATCAAGTAATCTCTCCTATTCTTTAGTGTAGACATACTAAGGAGGTTATTTTCTATCCTTACCGCACGCGAAAAGGCATTTTTCGCGTGCGCTAGCAAGCAGGGGGTGGAGTCAGGGCGGAGTCAGGGCAGGGAGGGGAGGAGTTGGGATGGTGAGGAGGCAGATGTGGCGGTATCTTTACTGACGGCGATAAGGTAAGCCACATTATGGCTGCCAGTAGCGCACCCAATAGCGCCACCTTTCACGGTGGCGCTATTGGGTGCGAAAGCCGGCAGCGATAACACCGCAGTGGTGCGATCGCTGCCGGCTTTCGTAGGCCCACCCCCCCTGCCCCCCATTACCTCCGGGATTCACCATTCTCTGCAAGAATGGAAAATCCAGGCCTAAGGTCTCTATGTCTTAACATTATTGGTGCAGACTCTGCACCATTTGGTTCACCCTTACCAATATTGCTTCCATTCGGTGTATATACTTTCAGAGATACAGTCTTCAGAATGGGACATGATACTCCAGATAAGGTATCACCAACATCCTGTATAGGGGCATTATCACCTCCCTTTTCTAGCTTGATGGACTCTCTACCTGGGTAACATCAAGCTAGGTTGAGAGAACATTGTACTAATCTACTTATTTAGGGGGTTATTTTCCAAGCCGTGTTTAAAAATATCTCCATTTTCAGTATTTACTACTTAAAATGTGGTTTCAAATTAAGCAAATCTGTGGTAGAGAGATAACATCCTTTGCAAAAATGATGGTTAATGCATCGGGAATAAAATATTAATTTCTATAATGTATAACATATTCATAGATGCTGGAGAAATTTAAGGAACACTTAAAACTGTTTTATATTTTCTTCAGTTTTCTATTTTGCTGTAGAGAAGGTATGATATGGAAATTTGTACTTTGTTCTTATATGTTTTTGTGTGCTTTTAAAATTATTAAACTATTTTTTTCTTTCCTTGTTTTGCATTATGTAGTTCTGGAATAAATATATTGTTGAATGTTTTCAATAAAGATTTTGGAAATAGAAAAAAATAGAAAAGAAAGGGTACAGGACTAAAACTGGAATAATATGCAAAGTTTCTATTTAACAATGTAAACCGCTCTACGAGGCATCAGTTTTATTTCCTTGTAAACCGGTGTGATATGTATATTATACAGGAACATCGGTATATAAAAACTAAAAATAAATAAATAAATAAATAACAAATATTCTAACAACCTCAGAGAATTTATTTAAAAATGTCCTTCGGAGTGAGGAAACTCACACAAAGATGAGCTTTGTACAATGTTCTCTCAACCTGGCTTCATGTTACCCAGGTAGAGAGTGCATCAAACTGCAAAGCCAGCCCACTTGGACAGAAATCCTGGCCCAAACTCCTCCCCCTTTTCCAAATTAGCATCGCACCATGCGTTATGGCACTTTTCATGCCATAACGCATAACGCATAACGCACCATGCGTTATGGCCCCTTCCCCCTCTCCCTGCCCCTACATTTAATATTATTATTGTAAATAATTTCATATGTTAAGTTCTTAAGGGTACATGCATCCTTTACATCCTGATGCATACCTACTCTTAACATGCATAATCATCATCCAGTTCGTTTTACAAAGTTGTATCCTTGCTCGTTGACTCTCTCTATCCTTGTTCCTAGTTCATAGTAATATCGTTGACTTTCTCTATCCTCGTTCATTGTAATTTCCTTTCTCAGTTAAATGTGAACCGACATGATGTGTCCTACGAATGCCGGTATATAAAAATTGTTAAATAAATAAATAAAATAAATTTTCACATGCAAAAATGCCTTAACGTGTGCGAAAAGGCCATAACGTGGTTTGGAAAATAGCACCCTAAATAAGTAGATTAGTAATTTTGAGAAGCATAAAGTGAGGTTGTCATATCAGACATGAGTGGGTAGGTGCAGAATGTGAAGACCTATAATGGAAAGACAGTGTGCATCTGTCTGACATGGCTCAGGATCTATTTCTAAATAGATTTTTTATTGCTCTATTGTTTTATTGTTCTATTGTTTTATTGTAATTTTCCTCCTTGAGTTCATTGTAAACCGGCATGATGTGCTTCACGAATGTCGGTAAATAAAAGTTAATAAATAAATAAATAAATAAATAAATAAATAAAATAAATGCTTTGAGACTGGCCATTTACCAGGTGCTATTCGGACCTCGAACTGAGGCCATAGCTGTATGGGGAAGGGTCCTGGGAAGTCTTTGGCTACCTGTGCCCTTTTGCACGGCTACTCAGGCCAGGAAGTGGGGGGTTGTTATTTATCAGAGACAGTGCATGACATCGCCAGTATGCTTTACCTAGATGCCAGGGACTATCTGCTGTCAGGGATGGGTGGCCCCTGATTGACAGCAAACCAGTTGTTGGCAGGCAGATCGGAGTGCCCGCAATGTGCGAGTGCCTCTTGTGAGGACCGGCTTTGCTTAGCAGCTTCAAACCCCGGAGTCCAAAGGTGATGCACTGCCTGCCAGATGCCTCCTGCGTAGTACGTCCACTAGTCAGTACAATATGTTATGGCTCGAGTGCCTAGGGCATTACTGTAACCATGTTAATATTATAATAAAAGCTGAAGGCAATTTTCACCAAATCCTTGTTGGGTTAGTTGTGTGTAAGGCCTTAACGTCCATGCCATCATCCTCCCTCACATCATTGCGAAGAACTGGTCGCGGCTGCCCAGGTCACTGTAAAATGGAAATTTATAAAAGCTACCTAAATTAGTAAAAGTAAAAAAAAACCACTTGTGATCACATAGAATTATTTATACAGTATATAAAGTATAGGTGTTCGGGGATTTGTTTCTTTTAGATCTATCATCATTTTTTGCTTCTCCTATATATGATATACTTAATTTTATTGTGGATTTTCAAAAATGCTGTATATATGGCAAAACTATGTTACAAATAGGGCCTTATATGTTAGATTTACAGCTATCAGATACTCTATTATCTAACATTTTGAACTAAGAGTGTAAAAAAATCCAAGCTAGGACATTATAAAACCTTTTTTTACAGTCCAGCAGAGCTGCAGGCAAGAAATAAAGTGGTGTGATATACAATACAACAAAGTGAGACGTCCCTATAACATTGTCTTTGGTATGCATCTTCAAGGAATGTAGTACTTTTTTTCTCAATGGACATCATAAAGATCTGAGCTAATGGGAAGAGACAGGGAGCACAATGCACACACTAGATACTGGGGAAGAAACAGCAAATGGATCATAAATCAAAACCCTCTCTTCCCCCCACCCTTACCAATACATTCACAACTGAATAGAGGAGACACAAATGCTTTGAACCATTTTCCTTTCTAGATATAAGTTAAACATTTGGATTGAAAGTGTTTTTCTTTCCCTGCTGCCCATCCTATCGTGAAAGTCAGTCAGCCATGCACAAAAACATTAGCTTTTAAATTAATCATGGCAATATGATGAGAATGCAACACACAGATTAAGTTCAAATCAATGACACAAGCCAAGGCTCACATCAGTATTTTCCAAAGTGTAAAAATTGCTCTCAGTCAGGGAAAGTTCATCCAATAATGTGCCATGTGGGTGAGCACAGAGCAGCATGCTGAGGAGCTCTGGGTGATGACCTTGTATTGCTTCTGTTCTTGCTACTTTTGTACACTGTAGAATTATTTAGTACTGTCAGGACACTTCCAAGCTTAAAATGAAGTAGAATGGATGTTTAAGACTACAATCCTCCTCTTATAATTATCTCATCTAACTAGGAGATGTTGCCTGGAAAAAAAAACTACAACACGCTAGTTCCTGTTCAACAAATTTGACTATGCACACATAATAAATGGGATCCTATTGATCACACATCATTAGAACTATTTTCTACCAAATGCAGGATGATTGTACATTTAGCTCTAATTTATTTTGTGTAAATTTTCCGGTATTTTCCATATTAGTCAGATTTCCATTTGGTCACAACTGAAGAAGAACCTTTGTACTACAGTATCTTCTTTGTTGGTTCTTTAAAAGTATCACAGTCTGCCAAAGCAGTAAATAAAAGATATATGCTTTACCTAAGGAAAAAAATCAGGAATTTGTTATCAAAATGCCCAAGTCATACAAATTGTTGATTAAATTGCTAAAACCTTCTGTTTGGAAAATATGAAGGTAAACAAAGGGCCACAGTGAGGAATGAGTGACTTTTATTCCCACACAGGAAACTGACAAGCTGAAAGGGAGCCTGCTCCATCTGTGTGGACCTTTTTTCAATTGGCTGCTGCCACTCAACTGACTGTGCAATAGATCACTGCATTGGACACATGGCTGCCTGGACAGAACAGACCCACTTTGATCTAAGAGAGTGAACTGTGGAGAATAAACAGGCTGATGTAATTCCATGCATTGCGGCCAGCGCATGGCTTAACATGTGATTGAATGCATGTTTTGGACGTGCATCCATATCGCCGATGCAATACAGGGATTAGCACATCAAAAACACATGTCCAGTTGAGCACATAGCTAATAGCGCTCATCACATGTAAATTCCATGTAGATGAGGCTATTAGCTGATCCCCGTGGTTCAATAAAATTCCCGCACCACCAATATGCCCATTGCAATGCTGCAAATTTTACGCCAGCCCAGGGCTGGCGGAAAGGGTATGCCTCACTCAAGGGCTCACTGGAAAAATAAAAGTTCCTGGTTTCTGCGATTCCTCCACTTATTATCATCACGATATTAAGTAGGAGGAACCACAGAGAGCAGACTGAAGTACAAAAAGAAGTGTTAAAAAGAAAATTCTTGGCACCCTAAACAGACGCACAAGATAGATAGTCCAGACTGTGTATCTTGTCTTGGTATCTTGTACCAATGGCAGGGGAAAATGGATGCTCATATTAAGCATCCTTTTTCCAAGCCCGCACTGACAGTCTCCTCTCCTGTGTTGCCAATGCCAAGGAGGTGTTTGGGATGCACAATTTTCCCTAGCACCTCCTTTTAGCGCAACTCCTCATTTAAATAATGCCCAGGAGAGGTGGCTGGGCTCGCGTTAGGAGAGTGGACGCTCAATCATAAGTGCTTGTTTTACACAAGCCAATATTTCATCAGCGTGAAAGTTTTTCCCTCTACCTTGCTCCACAGTGAAAATAATTAAGTCATAAAGCAGTGCAAGGTAACAGTAATTAATGTAATATTACATAAGAAAGATCTCTCATCAAGCAAACTCTCAGTGGATGTTTCTAAAATCCAAAACATACAAATCAGGCTTATATACTGTTCATTTCTAAAAAATTGTGTTTTAGCAAAAATATTTCAGATTGATCAATCACAATTTCACGTCTGCATTTTGCCTCAACAGCACATCTTTAGATGTCTTAGATCATGACTAAACAGGACAGCATGCCCCAGGTCCTAGTTCTAATTACCTATATGCACAGCATACTTTTGTTATACAAGAAAGGATCACACATCATTAGATCTATTTTCTACTAAATGTAATTACTTTTCAAATTTGGAATAGTGGTAATCTGCATATCTAAGGATTGCTTAGACATCAGTATTTTTCCTTATATTTTATCTAGTACAGGGAGCACGTTTTGCAACAACTATTACATATCTTTTATTCTTATTAAAATATAAAATAGTGTTTAAAGTAGAAATGAGTGAAAAATGTAAAAGTTGATTTGAACTATATTGACTAGAGAGATACAATAAAACCTTTTGACTTTGTCAGAACCAAGAGATCCTACCACATCTTCTTTGGAGGGCTTCCTCCCAACAGCACAGGTATTTGCACTAAATTAACAAGATTTTTAGCATTCTTTGTCCTTATTCATTACAGTGCACTAAGTTTTGAGGGTTATCACAGTTAACCATCAAATCCCAGGGTCCTATGAGTACAATTCATGTTAAAATGTTAACATGCATATTAAAATGTCACATAATATTCATTCTATTTAATATATTAGCACACATACTTAAAATAGGCTCAATAAAGCATGCACATTATTAACATGCATGCTAACTCAAAAAGATTAGTCTCCATGCTATATCTGACTGATTGCTAAATAGCATGTAGCTGATATACAAATTAGCATGGTATGCACTAAATTGAGCATGTACAGTCCTCTTTTCATATTTCAGCTCCCTTGCAACAAACTTACATAAAAGTAAGCCTTGCGCATGTGTCTGGTTGTTATTTCTGAGGGCAGAAGCAGGAGAGTAACCTCAGAGAATGAGGTGACAGCAGAGAAGAAACTTTCAAGACAAGAAAAAATCAAATCAAAAACACATGCCTTTGACATCTGTCAAAGAGCAACAAGATGTATTGGAAGCAGAAGAAGAAAATGTGCAAGAATCAGAGCAGGGAGGTATGCCACATGTATTCAGGTTGACAAATCATAAAGTGACATGAGTTGTATGACATCCAGTCAGGAAAATGTACAAAGAGTAGAAGGACTGGCATCAGAAGGTGCCTCAGCTAGCTCAAACACATTAATTCAATTGATGCAAGAGAGAGAAATCTGCCAGCCATCTGATCATTCACCTTCTACAAGCAGTAAGTGGGAGCTTCCTTGAATGGGGAGCTCCCAAAGTTGTGTCAGCCCTGGTGAGGATGTGAGGAGGAAGCGATTGGAGTGCCAGGGGTTCCTCGTTCCAGTGCTGAAGAAGCTATAGAGGAAAGAGCTAAAAACTCCTGGTCGAGGAGTAACGAGGTCGGGACCCGGTGGGCGGCACCCTTAGTGATGTCATTCGGAGGCGTCCGGAGGACTCTATAAGAACTGAATCCCTGAGCTACTACAGTCGAGGTGAGGAGGAAGCGATTGGAGTGCCAGGGGTCCCTCGTTCCAGTGCTGAAGAAGCTATAGAGCAGTGGTTCTCAACCATTCTAATGCCGTGACCCCACAATACAGTTCCTCATGTTGCGGTGACCCCAAACCAAAAAATAATAAATTTTTCCATGGCCCGGCAAGGCGGGGTGGGGGTGGGGCGAGGGCAGGGCGAGGGTGGGGCTTTGGTCATATGGGGGCGGGGTTATGGATGGGGTTGGATTTTAGTGCATACTTATTTATTATGACATTTATAAACAGAACCACCATTCCTCATAAAACAATAAAATTAAGAAACATAAAGCATCAGTTATAATAGTAAAACCATACTAATAAAAGAATATTTTAAAATTACTGATAAATAGAATTTCTATTAATTAAAATCATATACATTTTTATAATTTCCCAAACACCAATAAAATATTTCAAAACAGCACATATATCAAATAACACACAATAATTAAAACTAATAAGGATTTTAAAAAGCCCCTGCTGTCCATACATGGGAGCTCTTGATTTCCAGTCACCCTGATATTGTCGAGGATTAGGAGGTTATCCTCTCTCTCTCACACATACTCTCACATGTCCATTCTCTCTCACACATACACTGTCACATACATACACATTCATGCTCTTATAGCCACCATAACCTCTCACTCTCACAGACACTGATACACTCTCAGGGTGTAAGACACTCTCTCCCCCCCCCCTCCACTCACACACAGTCTTACTCCCCTGGATTTTCTCATACACACTCATGCTCTCACTCTTACTGGCTCCCTCACAACCTCAGAGCCTCTCAGATAAAACTCTATGCAGCAGAAATAATGCTGAATTTTGAGAATTGTGTTATGCAGACTAATCTGGAAAATGCACTAATTTCTACATGAGTCATAATGAATCAGTCCTCAGCTGCAGGCTTCAATTGATTATCCTGGCTCCCTTTAATGTTTGCCAAATACAGTTCATGTGTAACAGCAATCCTAATTCTCCACCAGATCAAGCTGATTTCACATCCCACTTCATACTTTGTCACCTCCAGCTGAGTCAAACAATTAATCTAATTACTGCCACTGCTGCCACGTGGCTATTGGGGAGGCGCTGATTGCTGCTATTGGCACTGAAGCCCATTCTGCTGCCTCCTCTGTGCAGGCCCCATGGGTTTCCACTTCCTCCATGTTGATCTCGTACATTGTGAGATCCGCATAGAGAAAGTGCTACTCTTGCACATTCCCAAAGATTACATGTGCCAATCAGTAAAAAGTAATTTATTTATTTTTTTTACATCTGCTTCCCTTTCTTATTTTTTTGCCATTTCCTTTTATATTGCCTTTTTTTCTATTTCTTTTCTCTCCACCTGTCTTCTTCCCTCAAACACACAGTCAGGTTCTCATTCTCACATGCATTTCTCTCTCACACACACAGGATCTCACTGTCACATGCTCTCTCTCTCATGCAATCATTCATACATACAGTCTCTGACTGGCACAGGCTGTCTGAGTCTCACACACAGGCTCTCTCACACCCCCACATGCTGCCTTGCTCAAGCACTGGCTCTCACTCTTACATGCTGTCTCTTTCACACACACAGAGGCTCTCACATGCTGTCTCTGCAAACACACACAGTCTCTCAACTCACTCTCACACACAATCCCTCAACTCATCTCATACTCGCACACACCTCTCTCTCACCTCTGGGCCTCTTCTTTACGGGTTGCCACAGGATGGGCTCTGCAGCGGCCCTAGTCTTCCCGGCCCCGCTGCTCCTCTTCTGCACGTGGCTGAAGCGCCTCTTCTACCCACGCGGCTGACGCGCCTCCTCCTTCCTGCCCGTGTGGCTCCGGCAACATTTGTCTTCCGGGGCAGGGCAGGCAGGAAGGAAGTAGGAGGAGCACCTGCAGTGGCTGATACACCTCCTTCCTGCCTGCGCGGCTCCAGCAACATACTTCACCGCGACGCGCTAGCTTTTTGGGCCATGTCTCTTCCCTTTTGGGGTTGGAGGAGGCAGGTCTCCAGCTTTGTCCCGCCTCCCCGCAGCAGCCGCAGCGCTGCGGACCGGCAAAAAACCCCAACGGCCCGGTACTGGTCCGCGGACCGGTGGTTGGGGACCCTGCTTTAGGCGACCCCTGTGTTTTGGTCATTCGACCCCCACTGGGGTCGCGACCCACAGGTTGAGAACCACTGCTATAGAGGAAAGAGCTAAAAACTCCTGGTCGAGGAGTAACGAGGTCGGGACCCGGTGGGCGGCACCCTTAGTGACGTCATTCGGAGGCGTCCGGAGGACTCTATAAGAACTGAATCCCTGAGCTATTACAGTCGAGGTGAGGAGGAAGCGATTGGAGTGCCAGGGGTCCCTCGTTCCAGTGCTGAAGAAGCTATAGAGGAAAGAGCTAAAAACTCCTGGTCGAGGAGTAACGAGGTCGGGACCCGGTGGGCGGCACCCTTAGTGACGTCATTCGGAGGCGTCCGGAGGACTCTATAAGAACTGAATCCCTGAGCTACTACAGTTGAGGTGAGGAGGAAGCGATTGGAGTGCCAGGGGTCCCTCGTTCCAGTGCTGAAGAAGCTATAGAGGAAAGAGCTAAAAACTCCTGGTCGAGGAGTAACGAGGTCGGGACCCAGTGGGAGGCACCCTTAGTGATGTCATTCGGAGGCGTCCGGAGGACTCTATAAGAACTGAATCCCTGCGGCGCACAGCCGCCGGTGCGCAGCCGAAGCCGCACGCCAAAGGGGCGCGCCCCTAGTGAATAATTCTATCAGTGGTGAGCAATCTTTTTGTAGTAAACCTGGAGGACAATAGACCTGTCCTATATTTGGATGAGGAGATTTTAGAATTGCCACTTCATAGGCAGGGTTTATCTCTACTTTTAAAGTTACTAACAAGTTCTTTTTTACTGATTATCAGTAAACCCACATCTTTTGGTTTAGGTCTAGGAAAATTAAATTCCACATAGTTAGGGTAGAAAATTTGGTTTAAGAGTACATTATCTTTGTCAGTCAGTCAGGTTTCAGAGATGCAAAAACAGTGGGCTGTAAATCTTCTAGCAGGTCATTAATCAAAGGGATTTTTTTGACTGAACATTTAATAGGAACAGATTAAACATTAAGCAGGAAGAGACAGTAGAAGAGTTAGTATTTATCACTGGGAGTTTTTGATCCATCTTTGCTTCTTTCTTGGGACACTCTGTAGATTTCCATACAGTCCCCATCCTAGTATAGGCCCAATGAAGCATATCTCATCCATAATTGTAGTATTCTGTCTAGGGCTCAATGGAATAAAGCACTTTGGGTCCACAAGAAGGGGCGCACAATTAACTGAGTCATGTCTCAGAATGCTTGGTCTTTGTATTGATAAATCACAACAAGGGCAGAAATTATCATAATAATAATGCCATATATTAGAATTTGTGAAATGTCCTTTTATTAGAAAAATAAAGGGAACAATTATCAAATCAATGACCCATGGATACTTTGCTTCCATGGACCTTATAGGTAATGTTCTAAAGGAAACTAAATCATGTAGGTACTTTCTTTTATTAAATTTTTATATACCGCTTGTTAAACATGCTATCCAAGCGGTTAACATGTTTAACAATTTCACTTTGAAAATTGCCTGCAAGGTCCATGGGCTAAATGTGCTCTTGGATTTTGCACCTAAAATTTGTGCAAACAAAAATTTGCAGGAAAAAATATACAGATCCAACATATATATTATAGCCAGTTTGTGTGTTAAGATGATGTTTGTTGACTCCATGCTGCACTGTACACATACTCAGATGGACAGCATGTAGCGCTGTGTGTTATATGCTGTCCACCAGCAGCATGGAGCCACTCAGCTGGAAAGGAGACTGGGATGCTTCAAGGAATGAGTGGCATGGTGACAGAAATGGAGCACACCTTATTCTCATTCAAGGCCTTCTTCTATGAATTTTTTCTTCAGCTCACGGCCTCTCAAAAGAGATAAAAATATACCATCCACCCTGTTCTGAAACCAAGAGACAAGTGAAATAAAATGGTGCCTGGCTCAAACTTGCATTCACATTAAGCTTGAAAAAAAAAAAAAGTTACTGTCAATCCATGCAATGCCTGTTAGGAGAGGGTGGTGAAAAAATATTTTAACTTGATTGGTCCTGTTTCCTGGTTTTTCTTCCCTCTCTCTTGCCACCTGGGTCAGAAAAATGTCCTTGTCTCCACCACCTCCACTGTCCATGCATCTACCACCCTTTCTGTAAAGAAATATTTCCTTAGATTACTCCTGAGTCTACTCCCTTTCATTGTCATTCCATGATGCCTCATTCCAGAACCCTTCCACTGAATGAAGCCCACCTCCTGTGCATCAATATCTTGGAGGTATTTAAATGTCTCTATCATATCTCCCCTATTCTGCCTTTCCTCTAGGGTTTATATGTTTAAATCTTTAAGACTGTCCCCATACACTTTATACAAAGAGCCCTGATTATTTTTGTAGCCGTCCTCTGGACCAACTCCATCAGGTTTATATCCTTTTGAAGGTGTGGTCTTTAGAACTGTACACAGCATTCCATAAGCAACAGCTGGTAAGTTCAACTCATGTATAAAAGGGCAGGCAGCAACAGGTGTACACATCATTTGGCATCAGATGCTCACAATGCAAAGAAGCAAAGTGCACCTCTGGTGCCAAAAGTGAAAGGGTACTTACTCCCATTGGTACTTGTGTGTTATGTTTTTTTTCCACAGCTGCCACTCAACAACATACCGGTCTCAGCCAGGAGGCCCCAGGAACCAGCCAGGATGCCCCAGGCAGCAGCCTGGATGCCTTAGGGACTAGCCAGCAAGGGTCATGGACCAGCCAACCAGCCACCTGCTTTTGAAAAGCCTTTTCTCATGGATGAACAGATGCAGATCAGCGTTGAGGAGGAGGAGGAGGAGCAGCAGGAGCAGCCACTGGCATCTGGGGCCTTTTTTATGCTGGAACCCCTGGGTTCTACAAGCCAACTAAATGTGTCCCTCAACCTATCCCAGTTAATGGAGGAGCATAGCCTGGAGTGAGTACCTCCAGGATCAGATGAAAGTAGAGCCAGCACACTACAGGGACATGCAGAACCACTACTAGTCAGCCATAAGGAGGAGGCCACAAGCCCACTAATACCAATTTTGCAACCACAAAGGCCATCAGTACCAACACAGCCATTGCCCAAGCACCTGCCCCATCAGCATCGACACCCCCCCCCCCCACACACACACACACACACACCTGATCCATCCATACAGGAGCAGCTGCACTAGCTGCAAAGGAGGCAAGTAGAATACCAGAGACATGTACGGGCAGAGCTATTGGGGCTAAAGAGGGCTGAAAAGAGACACAACTGGATTCTGCTACAGCAAACGGCATCCCAAACCCACAATGTGACTACACTAACAAGAGATATAAACATCCTTACCAATGTGCTGACACAGATTTTACAAAGGATGTCAGAGCTTCCATCTAAACCCTCGGTGCCATAAGTGGAATCAACACCACAGAGCAGTCCCCTTGGTAATAGATGGGCAAGGGGTAGGCCACCAAACTCATGCCCCCACCAACAGGCTGGCCATGTCGTGGCAAGTGTCCATGAAGTACATAGCCATGTGGCCTCTAATGTCATACAACCGCACATATATGAAAAGCCTGGCCTGGGCTCTGCACAGAGCTCCTGTGCTGGCTAGATTGAAGAAGCCTGCTGGGCCCATCCTTACTACAGAGTTTCTCTGCCGGCTAGATGGAAGAAGCCAGCTGGAACCGTCCTCACTACAGAGTTCCTGTGCCAGCTAAATGGAAGAAGTCTACTGGGTCCATACTCACTACAGAGTTCTAGTGCCAGCATGAAGAAGGTAGTTTCAAATGTGCTTTTTCGGTCCTGCAGACTAACTATAAAGCCCTCCTCCATGTTCTGCCTGCATTCCATCTTCCTAATTCATTATCCTGTGTTGTAGCAGTTGCTTCCTCTTCTCATCATGTCTCATCTCCTGCTCTGGATGCTGATATCTTCTCTCATCCCAACCCCTATTGATGCTTCTGTCTTAATACTGCTGTGTTTTTCCCTGGTGCTCCTTTCTCCATGCTGCTGTGCTTCACCTGGGGCTTATTTCTCCATGCTGCTGTGCTTCACCTGGGCCTCCTTTCTCCTTTCTGCGGAATATTTGCCTGGGGCTCCTTTCTCTATGCTGCTGTACTCTACTGTCTTAGTCCAGCTGCCTTTACTTGAGCTGCCGAGGCCCTTAGCCTAGAACATAAGAACATAAAAAATGCCTAATGGGTCAGACCAAGGGTCCATCAAGTCCAGTATCCTGTTTCTAACGGTGGCCAATCCAAGTCACAAGATCTGGCAAGTACCAAACATTAGATAGATCATAAGCTACCACTGCTTATTAATTACCGTAATAGCAGTTTATGGATTTATCCTCTAGGAACTTATCCAAACCTTTTTAAACCCAGTTACACTAACTGCTGTAACCACATCCTCTGGCAATGAATTCCAGAGCTTAACTATACACTGAGTAAAAAAGAAGTTTATTGATTTGTTTTAAATGAGCTACTTGCTAACTTCATGGAGTGCCCCCTGTTCCTTCTATTATCTGAGAGAGTAAATAATTGATTTACATTAACTTGTTCAAGTCCTTTCTTGATTTTGTAGACTTCTATCAAATCATATCATAGCATGACCCCTTTGAGTGCACTCTTTTCAACATGGACTGTCTGGGATCTTTACTTGAATTCTGTTGTCGGGCCTTAGCCTGTCCCCTTTGAGTGCACTCTGTCAACATGGACTGTCTGGGGCCTTTGGCTTCAGAGCACAGTAGTGCTAAATATAGCTGTTACATTACAGCACTACTATAGCTTTAGTGGTGCCACTTCCTCTTTCTGTTTTTAGTAGTCATCATGATTGTGCGTAACAGATAACATGCAATGCCTGTATATGTCATATGCCATTTAAATCTATTAATGTACAGATGTACACAGAATGTGTTGTTCAGGAAATGTTCAATGATTTTTACTATTTGCTATCTAGTCCTTGCACAATGTGATTACCTAAAATATTGTCTTTATTTCAAACAGTGCACTACATGTGTTTCCTAATAAAGTGCTCACTGTTTTGAAAACAAAAATTTAAGGTTATGTCCTTTCATTGTGTAGTTTAAGTGATTATGGTACCAAAGGTTTAAGGTTTGCTTTCCACGACTGTGCATGCTACAATGGGCTGCCTCATTCCAATTGTGCAATGATCCAGCATGCAAGACCATATGGGCTGTAGCAAAACAATTAGGGTGATTCAATAAGAAGCATGGGAGAACGGATGCTCTGTATTGAGTACCCGCTCTCCCAATACACGCAAAGCCACCTCTCCTGGGCATGCGCTCCTGTATTTAAATGAGTGTTCATGCTAAAAAGGAGGTGCTAGGGACAATAGTGTGTCCCTAGCACCTCCTTTTTACTGGAAAACCAGGAGATGTGGCTGTCAGAATGCTCTAAAACTGTTGCTCAATTTTCCAAGCGTGGGTTTTCCAAACCCGCTGACAGCCATCGGTTAGGAAAATGGACGCCATTAAAAATGAGCATCCATTCTCCTAACCTGACCAGCTGGCACATTTTCTTTTATGAAATTTTTGTTTATCTTTTTTTTTTACATTTTTGGTTCCTCTGACTTAATATTGGTAGAATATTAAGTCAGAGGGTGTACAGAAAAGCTTTTTTCAGCTGTTCTGTACATTTTTTAAGGCTGCTCATAAGGGCAGGTGTTAATTTCTGAGCATTAAATGTTAGGGATGTGAATCGTGTCCTCGATCGTCTTAACGATCGATTTCGGCTGGGAGGGGGAGGGAATCGTATTGTTGCCGTTTGGGGGGGTAAAATATCGTGAAAAATCGTTAAAAATCGTTAAAAATCGCTGAACGACCTCCTGCAGTCGATCTCCTGCCGGCGCCATTTTCCGTACGAAAACGATTCGCGGCGGGAAATCGCTCCCTGACCCCCGCTGGACCTCCAGGAACTTTTGGCCAGCTTGTGGGGGGCCTCCTGACCCCCACGAGACTTGCCAAAAGTCCAGCGGGGGTCCGGAAGGACCTCCTGCCGTCCAATCTTTTTCATCTATGGCCGCCGCCATTTTTCGGCGCCATTTTGGAAAATGGCGCCGGCTGAAGACGACAAGATTCAGAGCAGGAGCCCGTTCCGGACCGCTGCCGTTCCGGACCGCCGCTGGACCCGCAGGTTATTTAAGTTATTTGGGGGGGGTTCGGGAGGGTGGGGGATTTAATTTAAAGGGTCGGGGGTGGGTTTTAGGGGGTTTTAGTGTGCCGGCTCACGATTCTAACGATTTATAACAATAAATCGTTAGAATCTGTATTGTATTGTGTTCCATAACGGTTTAAGACGATATTAAAATTATCGGACGATAATTTTAATCGTCCTAAAACGATTCACATCCCTATTAAATGTGCGAATTGCCCACACATTTTACTTTCAGTATCCCGGGTAAATACCTAATAGCCTCATCAACATGCATTTGGATGTGATGAGCACTATTAGTTTCAGGGGGGGAGGGGGTTTACCATGCATTTTTTACACACTACACCCCTTACAGTATAAGGGGTAGTGGATGCACATCGAAAACACACATCCGAGGGCCTGTTAAACAGTGCTTTCTGCCGAGTGCACTTTACAGAATTGCCCTGAATGAAAGCTGCATGTCTGCTGGTAAGGAAGATAGGCAGAGGTAAAAAAGAAGCTCGTTACTGGAGACCTTCACTATTGCCTCTTGTTGCCTTCTTCACTCAGATTCAGTTTGGTTAACCTAATACGATGTGTACTTGCTGAGAGTTCATACACACTGTCAGCTGCTTGGTCACAAGTAGGAATGAGGAATGAGGGAATACCATCTGTTGTACAATATCCACAGCCAACCACCAGAGGGCCTAAAGGGGTGCTGCTGGTGCTGGGAACCAGGCTGACTTCAACTCTGTACTGGCATAGCTTGGGGGTTTGTATAATATGTGTAAGCTCATCCTTACAGCTAGCATCCACATCCCAAAGGCAGGACACTACAGGAATGTCAGTCTGTGGAAGTGTGACTGGTCCACTGCACCAGCATCACCACTGTATGTCCTGTACTCTGCTCCTGTGCACATTGCATACCACACACTAGTCACTCACTTCTCCTTCCTACTTGTCACTCAGCAGCTGAAATGTATTTGGAGAGTCATCAAGTACACAGCGTAGTGGAAGTGAACGTTTGGTTACTGTAGAAGTGAAGTTCATACAGTGTTTAGGAAATGATGGCCCCCCCATTTGTAGGCAGATAGGGGCGCACCACAGCTAGGTTTGCAATGAAAATGTATTGTCCTTTATATAGGCAAAAAACGGTAGGTGTACCGTCCTACCATCTACATAGCACAGACTGAGTCTAAAAAACTGGGGGCTGCTGTGGCAACCTCTATGTGAACTGTGCATGATAAGAGCAATGGAGAAGTGTGAAATGAGAACCATGAGAGCAAAAAGGGACTACGTAATAAGAGTTCTGCATATAGCAAGCAAAGCAACAGCAGCCACCCCCCCCCCCTACACACACACACACACAACCATGAACCAGATTTCTCAGCACATGCAGCATGTAAAGCATCATCATGCTAAGCACTCATCAGATTTGGCCATATTAGGCATAGCATTACCCAGTCTTTTACACTGCCAGTTGCAAGCATCACAGCTTTCCCACATTCACTGGGCAGTTTCTTAACCAGTTCTTCCTCCCTCCATTATTTTCCAAGCCTCTGGGCCAGGCCTAGGTATGGGTAGACAGCACACCCCATAATAACAGCACTATTTGTCCTTCTACAATTAGTTGGTGCTAAAACATCAGTGGTGGGGGGGGGGTGAGACCATGGTCATAACAACAGGCAAATATAAAGTATAACATTAAATGTTCTAAGCATACTGGATGCTTCCCCATGACCAACTGGAACACCTCTTCCCCTCTGTGAACATTATTTATTTATTTATTTATTTATTTAACTTTTTTTTTTATATACCGCAGTTCTAGCAACAATGTTGCTAATCACCTCGGTTTACAAGTAACTTTGGGATGACAAAACATATGTGTGTCTTACAGAGAACAGGAATATGAACTGGGAATGGTTAAGATAAATATAAATATATATAACTTCCAAACATTAAACATTAGATTATTATATGACATTTTCAACAATGAGTATGAGTCTAACATAAATAGCGGTTTGCTTATCTTATCGAGTGTTCGTCCTGTAATGTGTCAGCCGTCGTTGGGGGGATGTGGTGTATCTGAGTTCTTGGTTGGTTAGTTAATTAGGCAGTTGGGTATCTGATGAGATGATCCTGCGGTGATAGTGGAGATATAGATCCATTCATACGAAGGCTTGGGAGAAAAGCCAGGTCTTGAGTCTTTTTTTGAAGTGTATTGGACTTTGATCTAGCCTAAGGTTCGCAGGGAGAGAGTTCCATAAGATAGGGCCTGCTGCGAAGAGTGCTCTTTTGTTTGAAGATGAACATTACATATTAACTGTGAGTGTACTTGTGGAAAATGAGGTCAAACCAATCTTATTGCTGTCCATATGCTGCCCTGTCAGAGACACACCTTCTTCAGAGGGCAAACACTTGATCAATGCAGTGCTAAATCTGCTAAGAGGAATTGGATTTTAGGGCCAAAGGAGCAACCTCCGAAAGCAATAGCACCCACACACCAACTGAACAAGCCACACACACCACATCAGTCACCAAGTCATACACTCACTTATGTTAGCAGTAAGGACTCCAAGCTTCATTTCATGTACCTACACATGTGCAAGGCCTATGTTCCTGCAATGCTTTTCATAAAACAACATAGAGGTGTGTGCTAACTTGCAGTAAGTGGTAATGAGGCTGGGTGAGTCCTTCCTATACATACATTATCTATAGCTGGCCACAGAAAACACCTGTCAGAGGCATATATCAAACGTACTTACTGCAATGTTCTGACAGGGGCACCTGAAGGGCTTAGGTGGCTCAAATTGCAGGTCTGTGAAGGTAGCAACACATGGCAAGCACATGACATCTGTGGTAGAAATAGGCCTATACATTATGATTGTATAGCGTTTAGTATGGAGGCAGCTTGTAGGCTCAGAACCAGTTCAGCTGACCGTACTTGCTCAACACTGAATGCAATACACAGAGGACTACATGGACTGTGTAGAACCCGATCTTGCCTGTTCACAATTAACTGTGGAAGTCTTTTACAGCACTTACTGCTGAGTTGTTCAGCTGTCCACAGACGTGGGCACAGGCATGTGCATCACTAACGTCATGCAGCCATGAAAGCATGGAAATGTGTGCAGCAATGTTCGTTACTCAACGATATTAAAGTATTTTGGACAGGAGTGCTCAGCCAATGGACTCTAATGGGGCTCACAGGTCACAGCTGCAGTGTAACAATTGTAGATATAGGTAAAACATGAAGAATGTGCCTATCTTCAGGGTACATACATATGTGCATACTGCTACACCACATGAATATCTGTGACGCATAACACACTATGACCTTGCAGCAACCTGACGTCCACTTCAGAGTGAGACTATGTGTGACACGACAGTGTAAAGCAGGAGTTTGACACACACATAAACCCTTGGCCTGTATGATGTGAATGTTTGATGAAGATCGATGTGGCAGCGGTAAGAGTGGTTATAAACTATTCTGTCACAGTTACATGCCTGTGGAAATTGCAAGTGAGGGGCAGACAATATGAGATTCCCAGTCCTGCCTTCACAAAGCTGGACATGCATCCTCCTGTTGGATCTTGGAGAAGGCGACTCCTACATGTCATCATGACAGGCAAGGCCCTCACCTTTTCCAGTAAAATCTTACTACATTGCCTAGTTTGGTGTAGTACAGTGAATGGGTGCAAAGAGGACTGGTAGCTTTGAAAGAGCTTTGTATATACAGAAAACTGCACCAGGTAGCAAAGTTGATTTCAGCAACACTGTAAGGGAAGTTGTGATCCAACACCTGCATGAGGCATGCACTATTGTTGCCACGTAGCTCCAATTTTGTGGACACGAAAATCCTGTGCAGCTTTTTTTTTTAATTATTTATAAAATTTTAAATTCACAAAACAAAGTTTGCTTACAGAAATACATGAGATAACATATTAATTCTTAATAAGTAATTTATAGGCATAACCTCTTATCCAATTCTCAGAAGAAAAGTATAGAAATTAGGGGAGGTAGTTGAAATTTAAAGAGAAAATCTTTAGGAAAAACAAAATACCTACAGTAAGGCCTTGACACAGTAACCCAGCATTAATCTTATTTTTACATGCTTATCAGAGAAGTAGTCGGTTTCTTTGACTCCAAAAACACTTTTAACTGTTCAGGTGAAAAAAATATATAACACTCATCCCCTTTCCTGATTAAACATTTGCAAGGAAACCTAAGTAAAAAGGTAAATCCCAATGCAATAATATCTTGGCAGAGGGTTAAAAACCCTCTATGACGAGTTTGAGTGGTAGAAGCTAAATCTGGATATATCTTGATTGAGAAATTCAGGAAATTTACCGGATATTTTCTGAAATTACTTTTCATCACTTGATTTATATCAGCAGATGTAATAAACTAGTAATGTTCCTCTGTCTATGACTTCCAATGTAGAATTTTCTAAAAAGTTAGATAAATCATCTTGAAGATTAATCGCCAGTCTAGGAGATGTGGATTTAGGGAGAAAATAGCAAGTATTTATCGAAGGCATATTCTCTGAGGAAAAATCCAAAACCTCCATAAGAAATTTCTTTACTGTAGAATAAGGGATCTCACCGATCACTCTTGGAAAATTTAAAAATCGGAGGTTAAGGTGTCTTGCGTTGTTTTCCAGGCATTCTATACGCCTTGCCAATACTTAGTCTGTTCTTAACTGTTGCAGCTTTAAAATTTTGAGTGTCCTTCTCCTTTTCTTCTAAACCGGATATTTTGGAAGCCATAACATTAACCTGTGATTGAATTTCAGTTGAAACTTGGTGACATTTTGAAATCGAATGATCAAGTTTTATATTTAAATTACTTAATGTTGTCGTAAAACCGGCAATGAGGTCCCACAATGCACCTAAAGCCACCACCTCAGGGCGTGCTGGAATCACAAAAGGCTTGATATCGCAGAATACCCCCCTGTTAGTTTGCAAGTTATCCACATTGGGAGTTTCACATGGTGCCCCAGCCTCTAACCCAGTACCTGATGTAGCCACAACGGTTAACTCCTCCGGGAAGATCACCTAAGGTGTAGCTGAGTCCAGCATTGTCATGGTCGGCATTGTGCTCTCTGCATTTAACCTGGAAACAAAATCGTCAACCGACGCTCCAGGAGTGATCAAAACACCTGCCCTTCGCAAGGGTGATTGCTTAAGATCTGGGCTCAAAGACTCCTCCTCTGCCGGCGTAAACGGCTCTCTCTTGCCGCCACACGCATCAGGCTCCTCGGCTCTCGGGGTACATGCTGGGGATGTCATGAAGCATGTTGTCTCCTGCTGCTGAATCGGAGAAGGTAAGGGAGCTGTGGGATACATCCGCACCTTTCCTTTTCTTTTTGGAGGCATTCAGACCAAGGAAACCAAATCTTTCTGCGAGCAGCTCGGATCCCAACTCATTCTTGACCTCAGAGTGCCGCCATCTTAACTCCTCCCTGAGCAGTTTTTTTAAGTATGTACATGGTCCCATTTCAGCACAATTCCAAACATTTTATTGAAACAAAACCAACACTCTCTATACCTGCAGCCAAGGCAGTAAGATGAGGACGACATGTAGATATGCTGCAAATAGGTATGCAGTTATATATCTTAGTGTACACTGGATATATAACTGCTGAGGCACTGTTGCAACATTGGTCTGGGTATGCTCATGTGACTGTACACCCACTCAGTACAGAGCTATTACTTCACCTGCACACCTTTAAGCACGAATGAGGATGTAAACATTTTTTTTTATGTCACTCAAACATTAAACCATGTACCTGTTACTTTCCCATGCGTAGTTCACCTTCAGTGCTCTTTGCTTAACAGTATTTGAATAGGTGTAGCTCTCCAGGGCCGTGGTCCATATGGGCCGCCATCACACTAATGGCACTTTGTCATCATGTCATCCACATGTGAGCAGTAGCATTCAGTCTGTTGGTGATGGCTCTCAGGCGATGCCATGCTAAGTAGGCAACAAACTTTAATGCCACACAAACCTCTTTTACTGTCACTATCAGGCACAAAAAATGGTAGCTCCGACATGTCTTTCATGTAATGTTAACTTTCAGTACTGTATTTCAAGTAGAGATGCATTGTGAAGATGAATGCTGAGTAGCCATATGTGGTTTAGGCAACAGGATGACCTATATAGCCAACCACTGAGAGGAAGAAAAGGGTTAGGAAGGAAAGCAGCAGCTAACCTGGCCTCTGGCGCATCTTCCCTGGAAGGGGAAGTGGTAGGTGAGGCCTATCAGGCAAAGTATCTTTATATAAGGTTTTACCAAATCTGGCTGCCACTCAGCGAGCTCTCCTGGGCTCCAGCAGGGAGACATGGGGGATTCTGGGGGAGATCGGGACCTATGGCCATTGATATTCCATGGCGTACAGCCAGATTATGGAATACACAGAAGAGAAACACAATCCTTGCAACTTTGGGTGGGGCATACATTAAAGCTTGACCCATCTTGTCCAAACAGTAAAAACAACTTTTCAGAAGTCCAAAGGTGCATTCTATGACACAGCAGATAGCACATAAGGCCTCGTGGTACCTCGTCTCTGCTGGTGTGTTGGGAATGGCAATGGGGTTGAGAAGCCAGGGCCTGCAACCATACCCTGAATCTCCTGCGCCAATGACAAAATAAACATATGAATCATAGCATTGTCACTTGCATATGTGACTGCCAAATCACAGCATCCAGTAAGACTCTGTATAAGGTAGCCCGTTACTTTGCTGAGCCTTAAAGGGTGATTTGCATCCCCGAAATACCTTTCACAATGTTGTTGGCCACTATATGTGCTGGCTAGCTGTAGGCTAAAGGATTTAATCTCTTCATGAGTTGTAAATCCGATGTGCCTCCCAACCCAGCAAAGGCTACTGGTGCCTCCCAACCCAGCAAAGGCTACTGGCTGCCAATGTTGCACAGATACATAAGAGGTGACATACCTGTGTTAGCAGAAAAAAGTTGTACCTCATGCAGTTCATGCAAATGTGGCAGCTGTGCATTCTGTCCTCCATAGAAACCCATTAGTAAACCCACACACAGGGAATATTGCAACCTACCAACATGCACAAGATAATGGTTGTGGAATTGGTATGCCAGGCTGTTCAGAAAGAATGTGCTATTATCTTCCAGATGTATCCGTATTAGCCCAGACGTGATGGTGCTATGCCAGTGATGTGGATGGGTAAAGCTAGAGATTAACTACTGACATTATAAAACCTTCCAAGGGTAGGATAGGAACGGGGCCTTTTGGATAATGTAGACATGCTAAGTGTATAATGCTTCCTCACTCAGCAAACTTTACGTCACATGCATTGTTTGCCCTGACTCATTTTTTCAGTTTGTGAAATATGGAGATAAAAAGGCATGGTCTGGGCGAATGGCCACCATACATGAATACAAGGCACTTGACAGGCTACCAATCATGTTATCCCCCACATCCACCCCCCATTTTGGTGCCATTATGCACATAGATGTACACAACAAAGAAAAGTGTGTCTTACCTACAAGCCAATAGTCACCATACCTGCCAGCCTCAAAATTGTCAAAGAGGCCCAATTGCCTAAGTATAAAGGAATCATGCGTAGCTCCGGGTACCTGGCCACCACATCCAGGATGCACATTCCAGCATCACAGACACTTGAACGTTGATGGAGTGAAAGAGCTTTCTGTTGTGGTACATCTCCTCCCTATGATAGAGTGGAATGATGGCCACATGAGTGCAGTCAATAGCTCCGACAACATTTGGAAAGTGTGCGAAAGCATAGAAACCTCTCTTCAAATCCATCAATTCCTGAATGGTCACGAAGAAATTTGATGTAGCGATTAATGCAGTTAGTGACTGCATTGATGAGCTGGTTGAGACAGTGTGAGAAAGTGGTTTGGGACACCCCCCATGACCCCAACTATGATTTGGAAGGAGTTGCTTGCCATGAAATGGAGGGTGGCCAAGAGTTTGGTGAACCCAAGGACAATGTGGGTTGTTAGGGTGACTGGATTTAGATCCCCTTGGAGGTCTTCATATAAATCCTGGATTGCTTGAGTGCTGAGGCAATATCTGCTAACCACAAAGCACTCTGGCATACCCAACAAGGTAGTGCATGGTGGAAATATATGCTTCCTGTATCTCCAGCACTGTGGTTGCCTGCGTGCCAGATGCTCGAGGAGGCCCTGAGCCGGTGATACCACAGCCTCTGCCTATGGTGCTGGTATTCCACGAAATGTCTTGGAAGTGGCCTTGGCTGTTGTTCACATTGTTCTTCTTCCATGTGTTCTTGTCTGCAGCAAGCCTGGCAAGGCATCATGTATGCCTCTACAAGTACCCTTGACACAAACAAAATGACTTTAGTAGAGTTGATTGGTGTGTCAATACTCTGCAGTGCAGGAAATGCTGAATAACTTCTACTAAAGGAAAGGCGGCACTGGCTCAAGGCTCAGGGTACACCACGGGAGATCCTCAGTACAGTTCGTAGTAGAAGTCAGTAAAGGTACTCACAAGAGTTGGTTTCAGGAGAGAGAGAGACCTGAGAAGCAGGTCTGGTCATAGTCAGGCAGATAGGCCCTCCGAGGAGTGGATAGCCAGGAACGCAGGGGAGCCCCTGAGGACCGGGTACTCAAAGCGTTAGGTGCCAAGACCAAAGTCAGAAACAGGAAGTCCTCGAATGAGGCAGATTCAGCAAGACGGAACTCCTTGCTAACTCGTAGAAGGCAAGGGCCGGTCAGGTTAAATACACTAGCGGGTTGATGTCATTGGGAGGGGACGCCCCCAAGGTTCCCACCATGACGTGTACAAAGGAGGACTTGCGCGCATGCGCCTAAGTAATTCCAGATCCAAGATGGCAGTCGGCAGCGACCACGCTGTCCCGGGAATGCCAGAGAGGTCGGCGTGAACTTGCAGAGACCGCAGTTCTTCCAAGACTTGACAATGCAGAGAAAAAAAGAGGTGACCATGAGAGGTCACAGCCATCTGCGACCGACAGGCATAACATTTACATTTTTCTGCCCACACTCTGCCCACTTTAATATTAATGTGAAATTTGCATAAGCAATTTGCGATTCGCCATTTATCGTGTCCGCTAATGCTGTAATGAATGTGATAATGGTCTATCACAAATTGATGAATGACCCTGTTTTTTAGCCAGCTAACTGCTGCATGTGGACCTCCAAGTTTTTGTCCAATAAACATATTTTCTTTTTGGGACCATTGTGTTTTAGCACTATCAGTTAAAACCTAAAACTAGAAGGCCTAAATATAAAAAGATATTTTAAGCCCAATATCTTGCTTGTTTATTTTTTCTTGAAAAATTATTTCCTATTTTAAGATTATTGAATATTGCAAATTCTCTTAGTTCATAAAAATGTATATTCATATTTTCAACAGCCATTTACCCAGGAATTAACAATGTGAGTATTTATGCCCAAGGGAAAAGTAGGCAGGCATAGAGATGAGGATCAGGTTATCAGGTCAGGGAAGATAAGGTAACAACGCACGAAATTTTGCATTTTCAAAACTACCTACATTGTTTTTCAGAGGAAACATATCCACAGAAAATCAGGTGCAGGCCTCTGTAGCTACTTTTTCCCTAAAGCAGTTTTCAAAGGGAAAGTATACTCATACTTGCCCTTTGAAAACTGGTGAAAACTCTACAGGCAGAAGTACTCACACACTGGCCGATACAGTAAAGTGCACTCAGGCCGAGCGCACTTTTAGCCTCCGTTTGGACGCGCGTTTTCGACACGCTATTTTTACCCCTTATACAGTAAGGGGTAATAGCGTGTGGAAAATGCGTGGTCAACACCCCTACCCCCCCCGAAACTAATAGCGCCCGCAACATGCAAATGCATGTTGATGAGCTTATTAGTTAGTCCTGCGCAATACAGAAAGTAAAATGTGCAGCCAAGCCGCATATTTTAATTTCGGCCAGCACTGGCTTTTCTGCACACCCTCTGACTTAATACTCGGAGGCCCCAAAGATAAAAAAAAAAATAAAAATCTGCCCGCGGTTGGAAAACGGATGCTCAATTTTGCCGGCGTCCATTTTCCGAACCCGTGGATGTCAGCGGGTTCGACGCCGGTAAAATTAAGCGTCGGCTGTCAAACCCGCTGACAGCCGCCGCTTCTGTCAATAAGGAGGTGCTAGGGACGCGCTAGTGTCCCTAGCGCCTCCTTTTTACCACGGGCCCTAATTTTCATATCTTGGCTTACTGAATCACGCACCCAGGAGAGTGGCCTGGGCGCGCATCGGGAGAGTGGGTGCTCGCTGGCTCTCCCACGAGGTTTACTGTATCGGCCCGATACTTTGCAACTACCCGCATGGTTTTGAAAATTCCCCCATGATTTTCACCAGATGTTCCTGTTATACAGGGAATTGATAGATGCCTAACTCTAGCATCAAGATCTCCTGAAATAATTAATTCTTTTTATGTTTACAACTGTTTATTAATTGTAAAAAGAAATGAAATGTTAGTCGCCTGTTCCTGTAATGCCTCATAACATGTTTCTGTTTCTTCATCTTTCATTTCTTCAGAGCATATACCCCAGTTACAATCAAGTGGCCTGTCACAATTTTCATTCTTAAGATGACAATTCTTTGCTTTATAAATTCTTTGGTTTATTCTATTGTTATTCCTTTTTCAGCATTTTAAGGCAGTTACTCCACAGCATGCAGTAATGTTTTGATTTACTTCATTGTATACCATTCTATAATCCCCTACCTCTTTTGTACCTTTGTTTCTTCTTACCCTCTGCTATCACATTAAAAGGTCCATATTCAAAAGATTTATGGAGGTAAAAATGACCTTTAAATATAGTGGAGAAGAAGTATACTAGTGGTTAGAGCAGCCAGATATGACTGAGGATGCTATGGTTCAAAATCCTCTGCTACTCCTGCATATATCGTGCAATATTTTGCATCTGCCCGTCCATATACCCTCCCCTATTACAATGACCTTCTTTGCATGTGATTTGCAGCAAGAATAATGTAAATGCATGTAAATAATGTCATTATTAAGCAGTTTGATGCTAATATTTTATCACTGCTGACCAAAACGTTGGTCAGATACGATAAAATAATAACACCACCTCCTAGAGAAGCGTTAGATGTGTGGCGGGAGACCCGGGCCCCTGATGCTGGTCCAAGGGCTCCCACCGCACATGTAAAGCAGCCGTAAACAAAACAAACAAAAACAAAAAGCAGCCAAATGGAGAGGTTGAATAGCGGGGTCAGTGCTGACCCCTGTTTCAACTTGGGGCTGCCGATTGTTGCAGCCTTGACTCCCCCCAAAGTTTAAAAAGAATGTCAATAATGCATGCAATGGCGGTGATGGCGGCCTCCTCCCGAAGTCCAAGCACCCTGCCCCTGATCTCCCGAGGTTACTCTAAGCCCCACCTCTCTGCCCCCCCCCCCCCTACCATGACTCCAAGCCCCATCCCCCACTTCTTGGCATGCCTGAAGTCATTCCAAGCCCACCACCTACCCCCCGGCCTCCCAACATGACGTCAAGCCCCACTCACACCCTGGCCCCTCCTAAGGGGTAGATTTTATAAAGTGCATGTGCGCGCACACATGGACATGCCGATTTTATAACATGCGTGTGCCAGCCGGCTGCCAGCACACGAGTCTCCAGGACAGCGAAGAATGGCGCTGTCCTGGCCTGCCCCCCAGCCTGCTCCTTCCCGACCAGAACACACCCCCCCAGGCCAACCTCGTCGAAGAAGCCCAACACTTGTGCATGTACCGGGCTTTACCCACGTGGCTGGGCTCCTTCGAAAATTGGCTCGGCACACACAAAGCCCAGCCACGTGCGTAAAGCCTAGATTTTACAGGCGCAGGGTGTTTAAAATCTGGGCTTAAATGTACAAACCACCCACTCCCCACCCTTCTGGCTCTCCAATGCTCAAACCCACCTACCACCCCCTCCCCGGCATATAAATCCCTTACCCAATACCCACTCTGCTCCCCCAGAGGTCACCTTACCTTAACCTGGATCCTGCATCAGGGATGGCTGCACCCGTGCAACAGGTCTGGTCTACACCATTTTCCAAAATGGTGATATCCTGACCTTGCCCCAGCGGTGAGATTGGAGTAAGGCCCAGGGATCGGACCCAGGCCACATGGGGGTGGGGGATGGGGGTGGATTGTTTGACACTTTGGGAGACCAAGGGACAGGGGTGGGAAGTTTGTAGGCTTCTGGGAGCTAGGGAGTAGGGGTTGGATGGGTTTGAGAATCAGGGGGCCAGGGGGAAGGGGGTGAGGCTTGGAGTGACCTTGCAGGGCTAGGGTGAGGCTGAGGGTGGGCTTGGAGTGACCTCAGGGAGGCCAGGGATAGGAGCTGGGCTTGCAGTGACTTCAGGGGGACAGGGGGCAGGGGACTTGGACTTCGTGGGAGCCATCACTGTGTGCGTTATTGACACTTTTTTTTTATTTCTCGGGGAGTCGGGGCTGCCTCAACTGGTGACCCTGGGTTGAAACGGGGGTCAGCATTGACCTCTACTCAACCTCCCCATTTGACATTTTTTTTGGGGGGGCCAGCAGCTTAAGGCAATGGCAGTCCTGTGAGGTTGGACTGCCATGACATTAAAGGGCCACTCGCGGTGTTATTTTGTGTCACAATATTTGGCCATGACAAAAAAGAAACTGCATAGAAACACAATGTTTTTGCAGGGAAGGTCCCCACTATCATGGCGGCCCCCCCCCCCCCCCCCCCCCCCCCCCCACACACACATGATAGTAGAAACCCCCTTCTGAAAGGAAACATCATGGCTTGATGAATTTAGGTCTAGATTGTAAGCACTCTGGAGACAAGGAAATACCTATGGTATCTGAATGTAATAAATAATTAAGTTGAATTATTCTTCTCATTTAAAACTGTTTCCTATTTGTTCACACAAAATGTTTATGTGGGCAAAGTTACTCAAACAAAAAGAATGTCAGGGCTAGAAGTGAAGCGAAGGTGGGCTAATATATCAGCACTGGCTAAATTTGTGTAGACAAGTTAGTCTGCACAAACAGCAGGTCTAAAGTTATCCAGGTAAAGTAAACCGAATATTCAATAGAAAGCATATACAGGTACATTCTGCTGAACATCTGAATAAAGTTATGCAGGTAGTTTACCTAGATAACTTTTCTGCTTGCCTATGTTTTGAATATGGACCTCTAAATTAATTTATAAACACTTTTATGAGTTCAATTTATTTTAGTTCAAGACTTTTGATGTTCCATGTTCAATTTTTGCTATATTCATTTTCTCACTTCCTTTTCCTTTTTCAGATTTAGATCCATTAGGCACGTCCAGCATATTTCTACTTTGAAGTTTATGAGTAAATTATTTTTTTTTTATTTCTGAATTTTCAATAAGAATCATACATTAATAATTCATCACAGGTATACAGATCATGATATTTCTCACAATTATACAACAGATATTTACTAAACTAATAATTTTACTCATTCACTGTTTTTTCTCAAGGCATTTCCAAGGAAAAGGAATTTAACATTAGCGATTTCATAGAGGTAACAACTCAAGAGGGAAAGTTTACACTTTCACTTCAAATTCAGAGATTAATAACTTAACCCTTAATAATTGCCCTATTAACCATTTCCCATCTACGGGGGATGGGCTTCCAGGAAAGATTGCAATTGAGATGTTTCATGAAACACATATTTCTGTTCCTGATATTTTAACTCGCATCTGCAAGGATATTTCAATATAAATGTAGCCCCCCTTAATGTGATTTCTGATTTCAGCTTTAGAAATTCTTTCCTTTTTAACTGAGTAGTCCTGGACAAATCTGGATAAATCCAGACTTGTTGTCCGTGGAATCTCTCAAGACGTCGCCTGAGAAATAACCTGAGTATAGTGTCTCTCTCTGTTGAAAACAGGAAAGATACAAGGAGGTTACACCTTGTGGATATATCAGTATCAATAGAAGTTTCTAATACTCCTGTTAAATTTATTGACTCCTCTGATTGTAAATTACCCACTTGATCTTTCTTATTTTTTAGTGGTATATAGTATGCTTTTGCTAAAGTTGGTAGTGATTGTTGAGGAATTTTTTACACAAATTGCATATATTCTTTAAACATTTCAATAGCTGTAATTAATTTTTGAAAGGGAAAATTCAATACCCTAAGATTAGAGTATTTTAATGAATTTTCAAGAAATTCCAATTTTTTCCCATTAACCATTTCAGCTTTTACAATAGTGTTTTGTATATTTTCCATTTTCCCCACCCTATCTTCAACTATAGCCACATTGTTATTACAATTAGATGTTGATTTTTCAATATTTAATATTTTCTGTTGGAAATTATTAGTGTTCTCAGTTAGTTTTACAATTGCTTGCTCCAATGCTTTAATTGTATCCCATAAAATGTCCATGGTGACCTCAGAGGACTTTGGATGTATAAATAATCTCCAACTCTTTCCTGGTTTCTTCCTTTCCCCCCATGGGAAGGTCTCCTCAAAGATTTTTCCATATTTTGGTCTGTATCTACTGTACCCTCATCGAACTCGAGAGGGCCAATAAGATTTCCCACATTAATACCAGGTGGGGAGGGAGTCATAGGTGCGCTGGGGCTTAAAGAGATGGCTTCTGCCTGTAGACCTGCTTCTCGCTCTAAAGCTCCGTCTACTGTGGCACCTTCCTCCGGCTTATCAGTTGTAGCCATGAAAAAGGAGGAAATTGAAGGCTGTGATGGAATGATTGAGGGAGCTGAAGTTTGATTCTCCCTCAATCGTGCCTTTCTTTTAGTGTGAGGCATAGTTTAAAAGTAATTAACTCAAATCTCCTTATTTCATGCAGCTCTGTTTTATTTCCAAATCCTTGGTTTAATGGGGGCTTGAGGAGTGATTAATGTAATTAAAAATTACTTACAAAACCTCGGAATTTCTCTCAGTCTCAACTCAGAGAGAGGTTCAAACAAAGCCGCACGCACCTTTGGCGCGCGCGGCTTCACCGGCGGCTCCTACGCGCGCCGCAGGAGGGGCCGCTTTTATAGCTCTTCCGGGGCCTTGTGATGATGTCACCTGCGTGGCTCAAATCTGCCGCCGCAGAGTCGAGGCAGCTCCAGCTCTCTCCAAACTCGAGGAATAAAGAAATTCAGGTAATCAAGTCCAACAGTGCCAGGAATTACCTCGCTCCTCTCCCCAAAGATAGAATACAGGAGGGGCCGCTTTTATAGCTCTTCCGGGGCCTTGTGATGACGTCACCTGCGCGGCTCGAATCTGCCGCCGCAGAGTCGAGGCAGCTCCAGCTCTCTCCAAACTCGAGGAATAAAGAAATTCAGGTAATCAAGTCCAACAGTGCCAGGAATTACCTCGCTCCTCTCCCCTGAGTAAATTTATTTTTATGTGAACCAGTTAGCAATCTATAGTGCAATCTTCATCTTGGGGGGTTTTTCTTCCACTCTTTCTCTGACTCTTCTCTTAAGACTTGCGTGGTAAATATTTCCTTCCTGGAGTTTATGCTCTCAGGGTCATCAGAGGAAGCAAAAACATACCTTTTAACCAATGTCATATCCTCATATATATATATATATATATATATATATATATATATATAAAAATACAGGGAGAGAGATTATATATATGTATATATATATTTATAGTATAAAAGTGCCCTAGCAACTATTAAAATATTGCATGATTATATATACAAAAACCATAAAGGTACCCCACTCCCTACCTTCTAAATGTCCCTTTTATTTATTTATTTATTTATTTATTTATTTATTTAAATTCTGTTTCAAGAAATCTGTATTACAAATTTGATCATATAAAATCTCTTATTGCAACAGATCCTCATCATTTATACATTCACACACCATTCACTCATCAACCATCCTCATCTGCACATAAAACCACCTACTTACTGCTTTGTCTTCTCATACAGGCAGCAAATTTCTGATTACTCTCAATTTACAGATGTTTAAGCAGTTCTTAACATTTCAGGAACACATTCAACCCATTCTAAGATTTTTGTAGTGTCTCTACACATAGCATCTGCTGGAGATGCTGATAAGCTAAATCAAAAGGTTTCCAGATTAAAGATGGTATATCTAAACCTTGTGATGTGCATTTACTCCTCTGTGAATTTCAGTTATATTCTTGAATGCAAAGCTCTTAAATCCCAGTGTCTTGAAATAATAAATGGATGCAAATCCCCAAAATGGTGTGCACACCTTCAATCATCCAAAGTTCACAAACTTCTCAAGCCCCAATAAGGGCCTCACTTCATCCGCCAAACTGGGCTTCCTCAGAGGGATTCTAATTTATAATTACATAATATATGTACGTTGTCTTTTGCATCTCATTGTTCATGTTAAATGCATCCCAGATTAACAGGATACTCTACGCTGCCATTACTGTTACTCATTTAGGCTTCCAGCCTAATCAAAACAGCTTTCTTTTGGGCAATGTTTCTATGAGCCTTTATTCAGCATTACCTAGATTTCTTCCCCTATTTTATAACCCTTCTCCCAACTCATCTCACCCAGCCTTCAGTCAAAGCCTACACGGTTTGATCTATTGTGTTCATGGGCGGGGGGGGCAGTTCCAAGATGGCCGCTCGGTAGAGAGGTGCAATTTTTGAGCACCTGAGGTTTGGTTAAACTTTTCTTGCTGTAAACTTACCTTATGGGGAGGAAGCGAAAACCACGGGGGGAGCCTTACCCTGCAGTCCCCTCCATGTCGACGCCTGTCTCCGGACTCATAGATGCTCACATTGTGCACAGGGACATGAACGCAGGAGCCATACAGCCGCTGGAGAGTGGGGGAGCCGCTGGAGAGTGGATGGACCCGCATCCCCTCTCTTCCTGGCTCGATGTCGCCATTCAGCCTCACTGAAGGAATGCTGCCGGGGAAACCTGCAGAGGAGAGAGAAGCTCCTGGACCGAGGGAAACGCTACTCGACCAAAGCATTGAAGGGTGGAGACCAGCAGGGATCGGAGGAGCAAGGCCTCGGCTGAAAGCCCTGTAAACATCGAAGGGCAGACAAGAGATGAAGGAGGAATTTCTCGACTAGGACAAGCTGGAGCAGCGGTAGTGTCCCCTATCATCAACATACCAACTGTGGTAAGACCTTCAGTATTTACTTTGGAGACAATATGGGAAACTATAATCGAGATGAGATCCTCCATATTGCAAAAAGTTTATCCAGTAAATGAGAAAGTAAAGCAATTCGAGGAAAAGGTGAAAGTGCTGAGCAACACTAGTGCAGAGCTGGAACACCAAATTGTGACAAATAGACAACAGATAAGCAGAATACAATCAACACAATCTGCAATGATAAAAGATAAGAACAATACAGCAATGAAAATGGAGAATTTAGAGAACCTGATTAAAAATAGGAACTTTCGATTTATAAACTTTCCACAGGTTCCATTAACCCTCCAAGAGAAATGTTTAAGAAATATCTTATGGACATTTTACAGATAGCTGAGGACGCTATCCCTCTGATTACAAAGATATTTTATTTGCCCAAGCCTAGAAGGCAAAAGGAGGGGCGGGGGGGGGGGACGGACTTTAGCTGATCCCTTACAGAATCAATCATTGAATATTTTGAGTATTCTGGAGGCTTCAGACACAGAATTGGCAACGCCAGCAACATTAATAGTGACGCTTGCACTGCAACATGATAAGGAATGGTTACTACGATTATGCCTTCGTCATAGGAGTGATTTATTTCTTGGTTGTAGTATTAGAGTTTTCACAGATGTCTCACGAGAGACACAGAAGAGAAGGAAGGCCTTCCTGTTATTTAGACCTCAGGTGTTGCTAATTGGGGGGGGGGGGCTTTTTACTTAAAATTCCCATGCAAATGCATAATAGAGTATAGAAATAATACTTATGTTTTCTTTGACCCACCCCAATTGACACAGTTCTTAATGGGGAAAACTATTGAGACACCGGCAAGTCCTAGCGCAGCGGTTATAAGTTCCTGATAGATATTTGGTCTCTGAATCTACTGAGCTTTTCCTTTTATGTTGTAAGAAAAGTTTCTTTAGGTTGAGTATAACCGTCTCCTCCCTATTTGTGGACTTTATACAGAGAAATTTAAGTGTGTATTCCTATGAGATAATTGATATTTCCTTGTTTTGAAAATGTATTTTTTCTGTATTCTTTTCAAGATGTTATCGTGTTTATACATTTGTAAAATGCATAAAGATAAAATTAAAAAAACAAAAAATGGCCACACAGTTTGGTGACCTCCAGACCACAATAACAGACTGTGAGCCTGGCCATTAAATATCACTGTTTTGGTTACTGTGAGTGCTGCCTCCATACCATCTGACCAGCCTGGGGAACAGAAGACCCAGCTCAGGAATTGAACCTTGGGCCTTCTGCATGGCAGCACCCAGCACTGATGCTCAGTCACTGGGCTAGTTCCTATATTGTTTACTTTTTGATCCAACAAAAGCAAAATGGACTTGGTAAATACCATATTTTGGCTAATATGTGTGGGATGTTTTGGCCCCAGCCTAGTCCTTTAGAAAACTGCAAAACTACATGATGCAAGAAAAGTGAACCACTTAGGTTATGGGAGGGGGATGCAATTATATTAAAATTGATAAAACAATCACTGTTTCAGACAATTTGCAACAGCCACTATCCAAGAAGCTCATAATTTTAATCACATATAACTGACAGCACTCTCATCTCTCTTCAGTAAGCTTTATTTCTATATTTAGTTAATATTTAAATCCAAGTATTACTTCTAAAAGGCCACTGAGAGCCAAAAGCCATCTGACAGTGTCCCTATAATCAAGATGACTCTGTTTGAAAAGGTTCATATTCAGTGGCTAACTCTTGATATCTGAGAAACCTTATGTCTAATCAGGGCTTTCAGTCTTTTGTTATGGTAAACAAGTATAGTATTTAGCAGTGTGTTCAGTGTAAGCAATGTAACTGAGTATTAGCTTTGAAAAAAGTACTATGAGAAATTTAACATCACACTGAAAACATTGTCAACATTACTTGTGACATAAAAATCAGAGACAAATAAGAAGATTAAAAGGACAATTTTTAAAGTCATTTATGAACCAGGATTCTGGTTTCATGGACCTTTGCTCTGATCCAGTATGGCATATCTTAAATTCTTATGTTCTCCTTAATTGGTTTTATGAAAATTGCCTAATGTCATTATGGCCAAAAGGATGCACATTGTGTAACAGTACATATTCTTTTAGTGGGGTTCCTACTGTAGGGGTAGCGATGACCCCAAATTGAGACATGGAAGCTTATATTCTAGACACCTTGATCTTTCTAAATAAAAATGTTCCTTCTCTGAGTGCCTAAGCTTAGGAACCTAAAATTAAAGTGAGTGGAACAAGCTGAGGAACCATGTTGGGGAAATGAATTTAAATGCACAGCACTGATTTCTAATGCTGTGTGCCTAAATTAGGAAAAATGATAGCAACCCTAAACTTGGGGATAACTCAGTTTTATGCACACTTAAGTTATGCTCTTTTTTTAACCCAAAACTTAGGAGCTCAAGATTGGCTGCAAATAGGCACCTAACTTTGGAACCTAAATTAGAGTCCTAAATTTAAGATCTCAGTGATGTTTGGATATCGGACTTATAGCTGCTTTCTTTACAGTTTTGCACCTTCTCATTTTTGGGTTGTATCTAAGACATCCTCAGTGAGTGCATTATTTCCTTCAGCTTGCCATCAGATATTGCTGCTTTATGTTCAGAACCAACCACAAAAGAGAGAGAGAGGCCCACCCAGAGGCAGAGTCAGGATTCTGAACGCCTTCTCCCCTATAAGATCTGCAAGGTTCCCAGCTGTGAATGGCCTGGATGGATGAAGCCCTCTGACATTGAAAATACCTGTTAACCAGGCACTCTGGTGGGCAGAAAACAAAATGCTAGACGACCTTGGTGAGGTATGACTACATCAGGGCTTGTGTGCCCAGTATGCCAACAAGTCTATAGCCATGACCTCAATGGTCTCTCCAAGGTATTGCATGAATGCAATTAATAAGAACATAAGAACATAAAATATTCCATACTGGGTCAGAACAAGGATCCATCAAGCTCAGTATTCTGTCACCAACAGTGGCCAATCTAAATCACAAGTACTTGGCAGATACCCAAACATTTAACAGATCCCATGATACTAATGCAAGCAACAAGCAGTGGCTATTCCTTATTGATTGATAGCAATTTATGGACTTATCCTTCAGGAACTTGTCCAAAACCTTTTAAAACCCAGCTACATTAACTGCCTTAACCACATCCTTCATGCCAGGAAAACAAATGGGACTGTGAACAAATGGGACTGTGAATACAGGTTTATTAGAATAAACAAGTATATACATTTCTACATGAATATGTACATTGCTTATAGGATGACAAAATTCACACTTATCTACTCATGAGATAAGTATGAGGCCACACAACTAAATACATTTTTGCAAGGTAGCAGGAATATTTAATATTTGGCAATTTAAAGTTGTTGGCCCCCACAGTATACCTGTTGCGACCATCACTTCCCAACAGCTTCACTCTGCCTATCTTTCCTTTTTTGCAGCTCTTCCTGCTCTTCAAGGATACCTGGCTGCTGTGGCGTCTGCCTGCCATCCTCTCCAGCGTCCCCGGACTGGCTTGGGCGCTGCCTCCCAACATATTCTACAGGTACCTTAGGGCACGCGCACCACACGGCCCTCATTCTTATTTCCCCATTGGCGCATACCCCTGGGACGTCCCCCTGTGATGACGTCACGTTGCCCGGATATTTAAGCCTACAGTTTATTGCTAGCCGTTGAGTTAGCAAGGGGGATTCTTACGGATGGGATTCGCTCTCCGTACCCAGCTACGCTGCCTCTCCAACTTCTATTGGACTCTTTCTGTTAACGGGGTACCCGCTCCTCAGGGGCCTCTGCTTCTTTCACATTGCTATCAGGTAACCGGTACTCGCTCCTTGAGGGCCCATGTTCCCTGACCCGCTGCCTGCATCTATCTCCTCTTCTACTTGGAGGGATTCACTACAGATACCATCAGTGAGTACTACTATCATCCATTCCTCAGAGCTGCCTCCCTGGAACCAGGTACTCACTCCTTGAGGGCCTGCCTCCGTTCTAGCACCGGTGCCATCTCCTACATGGAACCGCTGTGTGAGTAATTTGCCAATGAGTCTCTCTGCTCCCAGGGATCTGGTATTCGCCCCTCGAGGGCCAGCTGTCCCTATCTCAAGGCTTCTCCATATTTGGGACTCTGTGAATGTTCTATTCTACTCATTTTCTCAGTTCTCTCTACTACAGCACTGCTACTGGAGGAACCGCTGTCCCAGCACCCTGGGGAATACTAGCCCAGCCGGGCTACATCTTCTACTCACTACTGCCACCTCTGGTGGCTTCTCAAATGGTCTAAATAAAGAAATATCTGTGTTTGTGTGTCCAGAGCTGAGCCTGACCTGTGGCCCCTCATGGGACTTCCCCCGTGGGCGTGGTCAGCTGCCACAGTGTTCAAAGGGTCCACCCAAACCTCACTAATTATAACAGATTGCTATCTCTGTAGATCATGCACAGCTCAATGTCCTGCAGGCCATTCCGGGCCTGACCCTGCACATTGCTGAACAAGACGCATTGGAGAAACTCACTTCTGCGTTCCATCAGCTACACGCACAGAAGAATCAAGGCACTGCTTCCAGTAATGAAGGTCAGTTACCTGAAGTAACTATAAAGACTATGATACCTCTGGCTGCTGCAGTTCGTTTCTCTGCAGAGATTCAAAGAATTAGAGGTTTCCTAAATCAGTGCTGCATGCATTTTTCATTACAGCTTTCTCACTTCCCCACAGCCTAAGCCAAGACTACTTATATTCTATCTTATCTTGATGGAAGGGCCTTGTCTTGGGCCTCAATGCTGTGGGAACGTAAGGATCCAATTCTACAGGATATTGATGGGTTTTTGGATTTGTTTAAATCCGTTTTTGATGATCCTGCTTGAGTGACTGCTGCTGGTTCTGCTCTGGTGGACCTGAAGCAAGGCAACCGACCACTGGCTGATTTTGCAATAGAGTTCAAGATTCTTGCTACGGAATTATGCTGGGATTCCAAATGTCTGAAAACCCTCTTCTTCAGAGGTCTGGATATTCACTTGAAAGATGAGCTGGCCGCTTGTGAGACACCTGACTTGCTGGATGGCTTTGGCTACTAGAATTGACCACCAGCTTCGTGATAAGGTGAAATAACTCAAGCCTAGTAAAGGACCAGTTCAGAAGGAGGTTCGTGCTAAACCTGTACTTCGGATGGTTCCAGCAATACCTGTCACCAGTGGAGAGGAACCGATGCAACTTGGTCGCAGTCACCTGACTTCAAAAGAGAGAAGACTTCAGAAGAGTCATGGCCTCTGTATGTACTGTGGACAAGCTGGTCACGATGTCCCAACATGCTCAATTTGTCCAGAAAATGGACGGACTTAAGTCCTGCGGGAGGACTGTTCTTAGGCCTTACTACACCCTCTCCTCCGCTCTCTCTCCCAGTCTCCTTCATCTGCGGACCGTCCAAATTTCAAACTCTTGCCCTGGTGGATTCAGGGGCAGGAGGTAACTTTATACTTCGACGCCTAGTGGAACATTTGAGGATTCCCCTCGTCACTTTGAAGGTTCCACTGCTCTTATCATCTATCCATGGAGAGCCTTTGCCGGGTGACGTGATCTGTCACACTGAACTGGTAACCCTTCGCACCGGAATCTTCCATACTGAGTCTATTCCATTTTTTGTGTTAGAGAAGGCCATGCACCCTATCATTCTGGGGTTACCCTGGTTGCAGTTGCATCATCCTCAATTCGACTGCGCCAACTTGGAACTCTCCCGCTGGCGCCAAGGCTGTCATGGCAATTGCCTTAAGGAGGTTTCTCCTGTCCTCTGCATGCCTACAACTCCAGTGATGTCAGGACTGCCGCCTCAATACGCATCATTCTGTGATGTGTTCTCCAAAGGAGTTGCTGACATCCTTCCTCCACATAGATCTTACGACTGTGCCATAAGGCTGAAACCAAACACTGAACCTCCTAAAGGACGTGTCTATCCACTCTCTGTAATAGAAAATAAGGCTATGTCCGAGTACATCGAGGAGAATTTACTGAAAGGATTCATTAGACCATCAAAGTCTCCAGCCGGCGCAGGCTTCTTCTTTGTGGGGAAGAAGGACGGTACTTTACATCCTTGTATCGACTATCAAGGTCTGAATGAGATCACGATCAAAGACCAATATTCCCTGCCTTTAAAATCAGAGCTGTTCGACCGGCTTCAAGGTGCCAAGATATTCTCAAAACTTGAACTGAAGGGAGCCTTTAACTTAGTTCGCATTCGCAGTGGCGACGAAGGGAAAACAGCCTTCAACTCTCGAGATGGTCATTTTGAGTACTTAGTAATGCCCTTCGGCCTATGCAATGCACCCGCTGTGTTCCAGAACATGATGAATGACATCCTGCGGGACCTGTTGTATAAGAGTGTCGTAGTGTACCTAGATGACATCCTGATATTTTCTCAGGACTTGTCTACTCATCTAGAGGACGTTAAACAAGTGCTACAAAGACTTCGAGAACATCGGCTCTACGCAAAGCTATCCAAGTGCGAATTCCATAAGGACTCTTTGTCTTTTCTTGGCTATATTGTGTCTAAAGATGGCTTCCAGATGGATCCCAAAAATTAGAGAGTATTAAAAATTGGTCCCAACCTACCAGCCTGAAAGCCCTGAGACGATTTTTGGGGTTCACTAATTACTATAGAAGCTTTATAAAGAATTATTCTTCTTTAACTGTGCCCTTAACTGCAATGACCTGGAAGGACCAACACTTCTAAATGATCTGCAGAGGCCATTTCCGCATTCGAGGATTTAAAGACTGCCTTTTCCACCGAACCATGCCTGCATCATCCAGACCCCAACATTCATCGAGGTTGATGCTTCTGATGTCGGTGTGGGGGCTATATTGAGCCAAACCATAGATTCCAAATCCTTACGTCCCTGCTCCTTCTTCTCACGATGTTTCTCTACGGCAGAGAAGAACTATGGGATCAGAGATAAAGAACTCCTGGCTATTAAGTTGGCATTCGAGGAACGGCGGCCTTGGCTCGAAGGCGCTCAACATAAAATTACTGTGTTTACGGACCATAAGAATCTAGAGTATCTCTGCCATGCGCAACGTCTTAACCATAGACAAACCAGATGGTCCTTATTTTTTAACCATTTTGACTTTGTGCTCAAATATCGCCCCGGAGACAAGAATACCAGAGCTGATTCCCTGTCATGCTACTTTCTCTCGGAGGGTGTTCCAGAAGAACCTCAGCATATTATCGACCCAAAGAAAGTCATCTTGGTGGCTACTCATACTGTGCCTGCTGGTAAAACCATCGTTCCTAAACACCTCAGGAAGAAAGTGCTCTATTGGGCGCACGATTCCAAGCTGGCTGGCCATCCTGGTCAACGCTGTACCCTGCTGAAGCTACAGAAGTATTATTGGTGGCCAACTATCAAGGAAAATACACTCTCCTACGTAGCGCCTTGTCCCAATTGTGCCAAGCACAAACCTACTTCTGGCCAACCGTGGGGATTGCTGCAACCGCTTCCAGCTCTGGAACAGCCCTGGACGCATATCGCTACTGACTTTGTAGTCGATCTACCCCTTTCTGGAGGTATGAAGTCCATTTGGGTCACAGTCGACCACTTCAGCAAGATGGCCCATTTTGTGGTGCTACCTGGCTTACCTTCAGCCTTGGAGCTTGTAAAGCTCTTCATAACCCACATCTTTCGCCTTCACGGCCTACCGAAGCACATAGTCTTGGATCGAGGATCACAGTTCATGGCAAGATTCTGGAAGGCTTTGTGCAAGCTTTTTGACATCTCTCTAGATTATACATCAGCCTATCATCCTCAATCAAATGGCCAAACAGAACGGATGAATAGGACCCTTAAACAATTCATTCGGGCCTATGTGAGTTGCCATCAGAAAAACTGGGCCAAACTGTTACCATGGGCTGAATTCGCCATTAATTCTCATCCAGCATCATCCACTGGATCAACACTTTTTGAAGTGGTATATGGACGTTCACCATCACCACCAATTCCACTGAAGCTCTCCGTGACTTCCCCAGGAGCTCAATCCACTGCTGATGATATCCATCAATTATAGACTCAGACGAAAGAAATACTACTCAAAATGAGTGATCGAGCCAAAAGGTTTTATGATGCTCACCATTCCAAAGCGCCTGTCTTTCAACCTTGTAACAAAGTCTGGCTATCCACTAAGCACCTTAGACTGAAGTTACCCTTCACTCGATTTGCTCCTCACTATGTTGAACCATTTCCAATCCTCCGACATCTTGGCAATATCACTTACAGTCTGAAGCTACCACCTGGATTAAACATGCACAACGCTTTCCATGTTTCACTTTTGAAACCACTCATTCTCAGTGAGTTATCTTCCAAGTCTCAGGAATCATCTCCCATCACTGCAGAAGATGACCTAGAATACAAAGTTGAAGCCATCCTTGATGTCCAAAGATGAGGCAAGACTTGGGAATACCTTCTTTCATGGGAAGGTTTTGGCCCCGAATAACATTCTTGGGAGCCTCTGGCTAATATCCTTGACAAAGAGATGCTTCATCAGTTTCATCTCTCGCATCCTTGGAAACCAAAACCTGGTACCCGCAGAGGAGACCGCCCTTTTAAGGGGGGCACTGTTGTGACCGTCACTTCCCGACGGCTTCACTCCGCCTACCTTTCCTTTTTTGCAGCTCATATTGCTCTTCACGGACGCCTGGCTACTGTGGCGTCCGCCTGCCGACCTATCCGGCATCCCCAGACCAGCTTGGGCGCCGCCTCCCGCCATTTTCTACAGGTACTTAGTGCGCGTGCGCCGCGCAGCCCTCATTCTTATTTCCTCATTGGCGCATACCTCTGGGGTGTCCCCCTGTAATGACGTTACACTGCCCGAATATTTAAGCCTACAGTTTATTGCTAGCCGTTGAGTTAGCAAGGGGGATTCTTACGGATGGGATTCGCTCTCCGTACCCAGCTACTCTGCTTCTCCAACATCTATTGGACTCTTTCTGCTAACGGGGTACCCGCTCCTCGGGGGCCTCTTTACTTCTTTCAGGTCACTATCAGGTAACCGGTACTCGCTCCTCGAGGGCACATGTTCCCTGACCTGCTGCCTGCATCTATCTCCTCTTCTACTTGAAAGAATTTGCTACAGACACCATCAGTGAGTACTACTATCATCCACTCCTAAGAGTGGTCTCCCTGGAACCAGGTACTCACTCCTAGAGGGCCTACTTCTGTTCCAACGCCAGTGCCATCTCCTATGTGAAACCGCTGTGTGAGTACTTTGCCAACGAGTCTCTCTGCTCCCAGGGATCTGGTACTCGCCCCTCGAGGGCCAGCTCTCCCTATCGCGGGGCTTCTCCATATTTGGGACTCTGTGAATGTTCTATTGTACTCATTTTCTCAGTTCTCTCCACTACAGCACTACTACCAGAGTAACCGCTGTTCCAGCGCCCTGGGGAATACTAGCCCAGCCAGGCTACATCTTCTACTCACTACCGCCACCCTCTGGTGGCTTCTCAAACTGTCTAAATAAAGAAATATCTGTGTTTGTGTGTCCAGATCTGAGCTTGACCTGTGGCCCCTCATGGGACTTCCTCCCGTGGGCGTTGTCAGCTGCCACAGTGTCCAAGGGTCCACCCAAACCTCACTAATTATAACAATACCACCATATAGAATAGAAAAGAACTCTTGAGTTTCTGCTTAATCAAGTATTATTATCCTCCCCCTTTTTTTCCCAAGTCTCACCCATGTGAAAAAA
The DNA here is from genome assembly GCF_901001135.1 of Rhinatrema bivittatum. Classification (NCBI taxonomy): domain Eukaryota; kingdom Metazoa; phylum Chordata; class Amphibia; order Gymnophiona; family Rhinatrematidae; genus Rhinatrema; species Rhinatrema bivittatum. Next base: position 732,255,023 of record NC_042615.1, on the reverse strand, counting down.
TACAACTGGGCTGGTGGTCAGTGTAGGCATGGGGGGTAGATGTATATAAAGTGCTGCCATCTCCTAGGTGCTGCTTCCACTTTGTTGAAAGGTCTGTGCCAATCCTGGGGTCCATGTCTTCCTGGGGAACTAACTCTGCCTCCCAATATGTAGATGGGGTACACACCCTCATGGGAGTCCTGACTCTGCCTTCTGGAATGCTGCTGGGGTCCACACCCTCTTTGGGAAACCAACTGTGCCTCTGGACCTGCTGCTGTGGTCTCTTTCTTCCTGTGGGTTCTGCTGGATCTGCTGCTGGGGTCCACACCCTCCTGGTGGACCACTTGATCTGCTGCTGGAGCCCTGTTGCTCAAGGGGTACCTAGGGTCACTTCCCAATCTGTTGCTAGGGTCCCCTTCTCTTATCATATCAACTCATTCTAGGTTTTTTTCTGTGTGTTTCATCTACTCACTTGTTAGGAGACTCTATTGTTAAGAAGATAACTGTCTTATTGATACAATAGATATTGTGTCTTTGCTATTGTGGCTTACTTTATTTGGCTTTCTTTATTTCTCACTTCTTAACTGGACTCAGCATTTGTAAGATGCAGGAATAGACATAGGACTTCCCTTTTTTCTACAGGAAGTTCTTAATATATCTCAAGACCGCGTGTCTCAAGACCGCGTGTCTCAAGACCGCGTGTCTCAAAACCGTGAAACAAATGTGAGTATCTTGAGACACGCGGCTGTTCACTATAACTGTGGTCCAATATGATAGTATTATTGTGGTTATAATTTCCAGTGGCATTGTGATTGAAATGTTGTTTATTGATGCAGAAACTCTTACCCTTGAAAAGGGACTGACAAAATCCAGCAGCAGTCCGAAACACGGTCCCATGTCGGGTCATCAGCTTCTTGTGAATTACAAACAAGACCGTCATGACAGATGGTGGAAAATGCTTTTAAGATAAGTGTGGCACATTTGCACAGTTGAGATGTTACTCTTCAAGAATTAATTTTAAGTGCATTTCAAAAATTCTTTAAAAAATTATATGCTCAGGTCACATGATGTGGTGAGCCTGGGCGGTAGGGAAACCCGGAGCTCCGAGTGCCTGTACTCCATCGGCGCGAATCCTCTTTTTTAATTGGGACCCACGACGCACAAAAGCAGAAGGACAGTAAGTCTGCATGTCAATAATTCGATATATGAATAAAACTCCACCCCCAATGGCAGCGAGAGCAGGGAAAAAAGAAAGAGAAAAACCGCGCGGCCCCGATTCCAAAATGGCCGCCGCGAGCGAACCCGGCGGGGACTCCCCAACTTCGGGGCTTTCCCTGCAAGCGATCGAGAAAGTAATTAAAGCGGCCCTGGATGAAAAATTAGCGGGGGTAAAAACGCAATTGGGAGAGGTTCAGACGGCCCTTGCTGAGCTGGTCCCCCGCCTTGACCATGCAGAGGGGAGAATCTCCGTCCTGGAGGACGATGCAACCCGGGCTGAAACTAAGGCAGAAAAACAGGGGACATTACTTACCCAACTCCTGGAAAAGATAGATGACCTAGAAAATCGGGAGAGGAGGGCTAATTTAAGATTTCTCGGTTTCCCCGAAGCAGTGGAAGAAAGAAGCCTGGGGAGGTTCCTGGAGCAATGGCTCCCGGAGGCACTGGACTTACCAGACCTTAAGGGTGTTCTCAAAGTGGAGAGAGCACTAGGGATGTGAATCGTTTTAGGACGATTAAAATTATCGTCCGATAATTTTAATATCGTCTTAAACCGTTATGGAACACAATACAATACAGATTCTAATGATTTATCGTTATAAATCGTTAGAATCGTGAGCCGGCACACTAAAACCCCCTAAAACCCACCCCCGACCCTTTAAATTAAATCCCCCACCCTCCCGAACCCCCCCCCCAATAACTTAAATAACCTGCGGGTCCAGCGGCGGTCCGGAATGGCAGCGGTCCGGAATGGGCTCCTGCTCCTGAATCTTGTCGTCTTCAGCCGGCGCCATTTTCCAAAATGGCGCCGAAAAATGGCGGCGGCCATAGACGAAAAAGATTGGACGGCAGGAGGTCCTTCCGGACCCCAGCTGGACTTTTGGCAAGTCTCGTGGGGGTCAGGAGGCCCCCCACAAGCTGGCCAAAAGTTCCTGGAGGTCCAGCGGGGGTCAGGAAGCGATTTCCCGCCGCGAATCGTTTTCGTACGGAAAATGGCGCCGGCAGGAGATCGACTGCAGGAGGTCGTTCAGCGAGGGTTCCGGCGCCTCGCTGAATGACCTCCTGCAGTCGATCTCCTGCCGGCGCCATTTTCCGTACGAAAACGATTCGCGGCGGGAAATCGCTTCCTGACCCCCGCTGGACCTCCAGGAACTTTTGGCCAGCTTGTGGGGGGCCTCCTGACCCCCACGAGACTTGCCAAAAGTCCAGCGGGGGTCCGGAAGGACCTCCTGCCGTCCAATCTTTTTCGTCTATGGCCGCCGCCATTTTTCGGCGCCATTTTGGAAAATGGCGCCGGCTGAAGACGACAAGATTCAGGAGCAGGAGCCCGTTCCGGACCGCTGCCGTTCTGGACCGCCGCTGGACCCGCAGGTTATTTAAGTTATTTGGGGGGGGGGGTTCGGGAGGGTGGGGGATTTAATTTAAAGGGTCGGGGGTGGGTTTTAGGGGGTTTTAATGTGCCAGTTTTTCGATTTTTCGATTTTTAACGATTTTTAACGATTTTTCACGATATGTTACCCCCCCAAACGGCAACAATACGATTCCCTCCCCCTCCCAGCCGAAATCGATCCTTAAGACGATCGAGGACACGATTCACATCCCTAGAGAGCACACAGACTGGGGGCAAAAAGGCCTGAAACATCCAAGCCACGCCTGGTTATTGCTAAAATACTCAGTTTTGCCCATAAAACTGAAATATGGAGGGCATACCGTCGCAAACAAAATCTCTTGCATGACAAGCATACCATGCGTATCTTCCAAGATTATTCAGTGAGAGTATCTGAATTGCGCAAGGGTTTTTCTCCAGTCTGTTCTCAGTTTTACCAAAGACACATCAAATTTGCTCTCCAATATCCTGCCAAACTTAGGGGTAGATTTTCAGAGCCCTGCTCGCCTAAATCCGCCCAAAACCGGGCGGATTTAGGCGAGCAGGGCCCTGCGCGCCGGGAAGCCTATTTTACATAGGCCTCCCGGCGCGCGCAGAGCCCCGGGACTCGCGTAAGTCCCGGGGTTCTCGGAGGGGGGCGTGTCGGGGGCGTGTCGGGGGGCGGGCCCGGTCGTCGCGGCGTTCCGGGGGCGTGTCGGCAGCGTTTTGGGGGCGGGTACGGGGCGTGGCTACGGCCCGGGGGCGTGGCCGCACCCTCCGTACCCGCCCCCAGGTCGCGGCCCGGCGCGCAGCAGGCCCGCTGGCGCGCGGGGGATTTACGTCTCCCTCCGGGAGGCGTAAATCCCCCGACAAAGGTAAGGGGGGGGTGTAGACAGGGCCGGGCGGGTGGGTTAGGTAGGGGAAGGGAGGGGAAGGTGAGGGGAGGGCAAAGGAAAGTTCCCTCCAAGGCCGCTCCGATTTCGGAGCGGCCTTGGAGGGAACGGGGGGAGGCAGCGCGGCTCGGCGCGCGCAGGCTATACAAAATCAATAGCCTTGCGCGCGCCGATCCAGGATTTTAGTGGATACGCGCGGCTCCGCGCGTATCTACTAAAATCCAGCGTACTTTTGTTTGCGCCTGGAGCGCAAACAAAAGTAGGCTGTTCGCGCTTGTCTGAAAATCTACCCCTTAGGGTCTGGTATGAAGACAAACAACACATCTTTCAGACCCCTGCGTTAGCCTCGGACTTCCTGGCCACACTGCCCGTACCGTAACCTTTCACCTGTGCCTGCTCCACATAACTCACGAGCGAATATGCTAAGTGTTTTCACTACTTTATGTACTCGGCAGAGTATGCAGTGTTTATACCATGCGGAAGCGGACACCAGTTTCTAGAGGACAAAGTGGGACCACCGAGTCCTTTTTTTTTTTTTTTTTTTTTCTTCAGCCTGCAATTCGGAATTGGGCATAAGAACTACGAGCTATGACACTATTGTTTATTAATCTACCCTTATGTTTGCAGCACCAGTCAGCTCACGTTTCATGGACGAACGGGAATCCACGTCCATAGGTACTTTTGTTTCCTAACCAACAGGTGGTCATCCTGTTTTTTTTTTGTTTTCTTTTTCTAGCAAAGGCATAACAGGGGTCCCAATTATATCTCTCATCCACTGCTCATTATGGAGATACAGCACTTGTACACAAATCAAATGACCTCCTCGCCTCCACGGTTGAGGCCTTTCTATTTTTGGACTCTAGGGATGGGGTTTTGTTTTTTTTTTGGGGGGAAGGGGGGAGGGGATAATTATACTTCCTTTGCTCTATGTCTCATAATATCAGTATCACGTATCACTGGTCTAACGCTGCAGGTGTGCGTTTCATCGCTTCCATGTATTCCTGTGGGTGGCGAGAGGGGGGACTCTGCTGGGAAGTCTCACCTCACCATTAACCAGAGGCCTATTGGCTTTCGTTTTATGCATAATTTCCTATTTTTCTTCTTTCCACCATGAACAAGCTCATATCTTGGAATGTCAACGGGCTAGGTTCACCTATCAAAAGGAAAAAAGTTTTAAATCACCTTAAACATTTGCACGCTGATATCGCAGGACTTCAAGAAACTCATCTTACCGCTGAGGAAAGCCAAAAACTTTGTCGCGACTGGATTGGCTCGTGTGTCTACTCAGCTGCAGTACACAGGAAAGCAGGTGTTGCCATTTTGATTAGTAAAGCCGCAAATTTCCAGGTTGTTCAAAATATCGCTGATCCTAATGGGCGATTCATCTTGGTTACAGGACATTGGAATGCTACGCCAGTCACAATTTGTAATATCTACGCACCAAATGAATATTCGCACAGTTTTTTCATCCAGATATGTTATTTAATTCTTACACATGCTTTTGGACAGATTTTTCTATTAGGGGATTTTAACTATGTCCATGATGTAACTATAGATCGTCACCCCTCGCAAAGCCGAGTCACAACAACGTCTAAGAAGGGGATAGCATATTTATGTCAGCGTCTACATCTTTTAGACATATGGCGTGTACTTCATCCTGCCGAAAAAGACTATACTCACGTTTCTAGGTCCCATATGTCCTTATCGCAAATTGACTATATCCTCATCTCACAATCCATCTTTTTTCAAATTAAACACGCAACCATAGAAACACAAGCAATATCGGACCACTCCCCAATTTCTGTCACATTGACCTCAAAGTTACCTACCCCACAGGAGAGAACTTGGAGATTTCCCAATTATCTTAAAGATGACTATACATTTCGGGAGTTCCTACAAGGGAAATGGAAGGAGTATGCAGCGAATAATCAGCAACACCTATCTGACCCTCATCTCTATTGGGAAGCAGGCAAAGCGGTCCTAAGAGGGGAAATCATCGCCTATGTTCATGCACGAAATAAACGATTACATCAGAATATCCTCGAGCTCGAAAATAAACTAACGCAGTGCAAACAAAGGATGATCCAAACACCTTCGTTGCAGCACCGGAAAGACTACTACCAAGTCCTGGGACATCTTAACACGCTCCTACACACAAGGGCGCAATCTTTCCTCCTGAGGGGTGAACAACAACTATTGCAATTTGGAAACAAAACGGGCAAATTAATGGCCAACCTGGTCCGTACAGCGCGAAGAAAAACTTTCATCAATAGCATGACCCAGGCCACGGGTACCACGACTCGTGATCCCATTGAAATTTGTGAATGCTTTCATCAGTACTATGAACAACTCTATGCGCCGGATCATGAAAGAAACGAAGAATCTGAACGGCAGTTTTTTCAGGACTTGCCCTTACCGCAGCTTAATGCCAATCAGAGAACATTTCTGAACAGACCACTTCAGCCTTTTGAAATTTCCCACGCTATCTCTATCACCCACACGGGGAAATCACCTGGCCCAGATGGCCTTTCTTATGACTTCTACAAAATACTTCAGCAGCAAATAACTGACCCGTTAACCAATTTTTTTACTGAGGCTCTCTCCAAGGACACATTCCCATCTCTCTTTAATCTTGCACACATCACAGTACTACCTAAACCAGGTAAAGACCCGCTGCACCCCTCATCGTACCGTCCCATTTCATTATTGAATTGTGACTTAAAACTTCTGGCAAGGGTACTTGCTGACAGACTGAATGTTCTATTACCTTCATTGATTTCCCCCCAGCAAGTGGGTTTTGTGAAAGGGCGCTCACCTCATGCTAACATCTTAAAGCTAATAACCGCGATGGAAATATGCCAAAGACAACAAATTCCTGCACTGGCCATCGGGTTCGACTCAGAAAAGGCCTTTGATCGAGTGGCATGGCCGTATCTCTTCTCGACTCTGCAGCGCTTTGGCATTTCAGGGGAGTTTCTTCAATTCATTCAGCTGTTGTATGCCTCCCCAGTTTCCCGCATTGTCGCGAATGGCTACCTTTCTAAAGATGTGCATATCGCACGAGGAGTGCGCCAGGGCTGCCCGTTATCCCCGCTACTGTACATTCTTGCCATCAACCCCCTGCTACGCAAACTGGACCAGAGTGCGATTATCAAAGGGTTTGGGGGGCCACACCAAGTATTCAAAACAGCGGCCTTTGCAGACGATGTTTTGGTTTTCTTACCCAGCCGCACTCTTCACTGCCGGAGGTTCTTCGAATCCAGACTCAATATGGGCGTTTTGCGGGCCTTAAGATAAACCAAGAAAAATCTGAAGCTATCGATGTTACAGGCACGATTAGCACTACATGGACTGGAAACTTTCCATTGCGTTGGGTCACCAAAGAACTTAAATATCTGGGGATCAGAATACCTACACGGATAGAATTCTTTTATAAAGCCAACATTCAACCCCTTCTGGACCAATCCATACTCAAATTTCAACAATGGCAAGCCCTACCGCTCTCCCTCACGGGAAGGATACATCTGGTTAAAATGATCCTTCTACCTAAATGGCTTTACGTTCTGCAAATGACGCCGCTGTGGCTCACCAAAACTGATAACAGAAAATTCCAAACCAACCTTCGCGTTTTTCTCTGGCGTGGTAAGCGCGCACGACTGGCTATGGACGTCCTCATGGCCCCGGTGCAAGCGGGCAGCATGGGATGCCCGAACTTACCTTTCTATAACTTAGCTTGTATTCTGCGATATATCAAAGATTGTCTAATGTCTACGTCTACCTATATCCCTTATCCATATTTGCTGGAGTGGTGTGGGGTCTCCACTTTAAACCATCTTATGCAAGTACCCTCCCACGCGGTGCCGGCACGCCTCAAACTTCACCACCTTTTACGAACCTGTCGACTGGCCTGGAGTGCCTTTTGCAAGATTCTGAAGTATCCCGGAAACATAACACCTCTCACACAACTGTGCGGGAACCCGCTCTTCCCACCGGGACTTCACAAGGGATCCTTTTCCATGTGGCACACTCGAGGGCTGATCTATGTACTTCAATTTTTTGAGGAGTCCACCGACAGGAGACTTACCTTTGAGGAGTTGCAAACAGCATATTTGTTATCCCCCAATGACTCGTATGCCTTTCAGCAAGCAAGCCATTTCATTACTAGCCTTCGCTTCACCACCAATTCATTGCAAGTCTCGCGGAACATCAGGAACATTTTACAGCTGGGCACCACACAGAAAACCTCTATATCTCAGTTGATGAAATCAGTATATGCTGTTACTAAATCATCGCTGCTAAGCCCTCTGTTCCTTAAATGGCAGTCATGGCCGAAATGCACAATTACGTTCAATGACTTTCAGAAATCTGTGAGGGAGACTCACCTTGTATCGGGAAACGTACTAGTTCGAGAAACCAACGATAAATTCTTGTGGCAGGTGTACCTTCCCCCATTGAGGGTAGCACGGATGCGACTACTACCGTCTGATAAGTGCCTCAAATGTATGACCGAGGTGGGAACCTACGTTCACTGCTTTTGGGAGTGCACAGTAATTTACTCCTTTTGGGAACTTATTTCTGAGTTTTGCTCACAAATACTTCAACTAGATATACCACTAGATCCCACACTCTGGCTCTTCGTTGTGATCCCGCCTTCCCTGATGGGCTTGCGGAAATTCAACGGCTTCCTACTACAGAAGGCGGCCCTGATGGGAAAAAAAGTTATATTACTTACCTGGACTTCTAACTTAGCGCCGAATTATGAGGTATGGTTTAAAAAAATGATTCATCTCTGCGCACTGGAGTTTGCGACAGCACGGAATACGTCAGCACAAAATTATGCTACGATCTCGGCAATTTGGTCTCCGTTTACGACGCACCTAGCTCCTACCATTACCACTCCCAACTATTAGACACTATTTTATAGGAAAGAAATTTATTTCTTTGTATATGTGAACACTTGTCTTTAAAGGACTTGGTGATGTTTTTCTTATTCCCCAAGGACTGCACATCCTTGTCTGGACTCTTAGGTTTTCCTAAGGGGATGTTGATGATGCTATTTTGCTTGTCTTTCTCTCTTCTTTCTTCTTTCTATGTATGATTACTCCTGTTTCATATGACATCACCGCTAAATATTTATGGTGTATATTTGATTTGTACTTTTGACTTGCGTCTACATAAAAATTTTTTTTATTGAGACAAAGGAAGTGGGGGGGGGGATAGGGTGGGGAGGGAGGGTGGGATAATCTACAGAAGAACGCATGTGCAATGTTTAATGTTCCCTGTTTTACGCTACCATGGTTGGCAGTTTATTATATGTATGGTCCGGCTTGTTTTGTGTCCTATGACCTTCCTTGTGTTAAGCGTTATGGTTGTAATTTTCTTCTGAAAAAAGCAATAAACATATATTAAAAAAAAAAAAAAAATTATATGCTAATATTGCAGTCACAGGCTGAACTTAAATGACCTATGATTATATATAAGGCTGAGTCTGAACATGCGAAAGCCTATACGAGGAAGCCTAGTATGATGGTCATCATATCATAAGATAGTGTTTAATAATTAGCTATAGCGTCTGAACGTTTGGGGTTGATTTATAGACCTGTATTGGTTAGTTTGTGGTGTATTTGATCTCCGATACAGTTGGAACCAAAATAAGAATATCCCTACTTTGTTCATCTTCAAGTTCATACTTTTAACCATTTTATTCATACGTTTAACCATTTTATTCTTTCCTATTTCTTCCTCTTCACCAAGTTTTGCTACCCTTGTTAATTGTAACTGTACCTTCGGTCACCTCAGTTCTAGTTTGATGTATTTAATGCACTCCCGTTTCATGTAAACCAGCAAGATATGTTCTCATGATTGCCGGTATATAAAAACCTTAAATAAATAAATAAATAAATAAATAAATAAATAAAAATAAGATACTAAGTGTCATACAGAGCGGGATAAAATTGTGGAAAATGTGGACCAATGTGTACAGTTATTCTGAACAGCAGATTGCTGCCGCGCTTCAGGGTGCTCTACTTTTGGAGGAGGGAAGCACAATATTGGATGGACATACTTGGGAACAACTAATGGAATCTCAAAAGAGGATAATAAGATCAGAATTACACTCTGCCACCTTATTGCAATATATTAAAACAGAAAGAATTCCTTGGGGTCTCAGAATAAATCTGGAACCCTCCATTTATCCAGATAATGAAGATTTTGTTCACAGATGGATTTCCATCTTAAACAAGTGTTCATTAGATTTAATGCTGCTATTGGTGGAAACTATTAACCAATTAGCAGAAACTATACGTCCCGAATGTGAATCAATAAAATCAAGTCTACAACAACATACATCTCTCGAAGAATACAATTTAAAGTTACACAAGTTAAATTCTGCTATTGAAAAATTTAGGTGTGAGCTTAAAAATAGCAAAATTAGTAAATTCAAGCGAGATGAGAAGGACTACTCTACAGGAGCCATTTACCCGTGGCAGAGACGGGTCACTAATCAACCTAGGAAGGTAGCCTTCGCTGGCTCTTCAGAAGATTCATCTAGTTCGGATGAAGAGATACCCCAAGGAGGGAACACAGCTCAATATAATCGTGGCAGAGGTAATTTTCGTCCTTACTGTTCTCAACAGAGACGGTTTTTTCAACAAACACATCAACCTACGGGACCAGATTTAGAACAGTGACCGTACACCAGATCACAGAATCGGAATGCAACATCATAAACCTATCACAAATACAATTGACATCTGATCATATCAATGTGTTACAGAAAGGTTTATCTTTTATTCCTTTTCACCGGCATGATCCATTCTATTGTAGAATTGCATTGTACAGGTTTTTTCGTAGGCTTCAATTAATTCTGTATTTTGCTCAAAATGTTCCTAATGTGGACTGTTCGATTGTACATCCTAAATCCATCTGGATGCCTAGTGGTCCTGTAGATCCATTATCAAAACTTTTATTGAGTTAGTCTTGTTAGATGTTGCTCAAATTGAATTAACATATATCCAACCAAGGTTGAATCTTACCCGCGGCGAATTTCAAGCATTACTGTCTCTTAAGAATGAACAATCAATTGTGATCAAAAAGGCCGACAAAGGTGGTGCAGTAGTACTACAAGACAAACACGTTTATATTGCAAAAGTTTTACAACATGTACAGGATCCTACTAAATATCAAGTACTGCCTAGTGACTCTACAGTTGACATACAACAACAAATCACCACGTTGGTGAACGATCAGTTGACATTAGGTTGTTTAACTTCAAGAGAAGCACGGTATTTATGTATTGAATATCCGATGGCACCCACTATTTACATGGTCCCAAAAGTTCACAAAGATGTAGTGGATCCCCCCGGGTGTCCCATAGTTACCACAATCGGATCACTGTTGGAGCCTCTATCAACTTTTGTTGACCTTGTCTTACAGCCTTTTGTGTCAGAATGTCGATCCTATTGTAAAGACACAAAACACATGTTGGTAAAATTGGATGAGATCAATAATATATCAGATGCGTTGCTCGTGACCATGGACATTCAGGCTTTATATACGTCCATCCCGCAACAAGAGGCTTTGAATATTGTAGAAATTACATTGGATAAACGTGTTCATCCACATAGGATTCCCACTGAATTTTTGATGCAGTTGGCTAAAAAAGCTTTGTGTGAGAATTATTTTTTGTTGCAACAAACGTGGTATAAACAGATACATGGCACCGCTATTGGGGCCACAATGGTCCCCAGTCTAGCGAATTTATACGTTGCTAATTTTGAAGATACACACGTTTACAATGCTGTTAATTTTCAAGATGTCACACATTGGACCAGATACACCGACGATATCTTTTTTGTATGGCACGGGAGTGCAGAAAGATTATTGGAATTTCATCGTTGGATAAATACACTTGACAGCAACTTACAGTTTACTATTGCATTTCATTATTCATGTATTGATTTTCTTGATATACACATTCAAAAAGCAGGAAACAAATAATCCACTACATTGTATCGAAAACCCTGTGAAAAGAATACCCTTCTACATTTCTTCAGTTTTCACCCATACCATTTGCGAAAGAACTTGCCCATAGGGCAATTCCTGCGACTTAAACGTTTATGTAGTGATAAACATCAATTTCATCTACAGGCAGAAATTTTGGCTACAAGATTATTACAACGGGGATATCCCAGTCATCACATTAAGAGAGCTTGGAAACGAGCTACCAATGTAGAACGATGTTGGTTATTACTAGATAAACAAGAGGACAATAAGTCCCCATTAGTCTGCTCGATACCTTTCTCAGATAAAGCTGGCGCAATAGCAGCAGCAATTTTTCGACATTGGTCAGTTTTGAGACCCCATACTATTTTATATGACATCCGTCCAATAATGGCGTATAGTCGGGGCCGAATTATAGGAGACAGTGTAACACATTCTTTTTTGCAAGAACCACAAGTGGAGGATCCAAATTTACCTTATGGAAATTGGCCATGCACTGGATGTTCAGTGTGTAAACAGGCCATTACTGGTGAAACATGGACTGATGTGAAAGGGTACAAACATACGATGTATTTTCATACAGACTGTAAGTCCACACATGTGATATATCTCATCGAATGTCCGTGCAGGTTATGCTATGTGGGCAGGACGAAAAGAATTATATGCACACGTTTAACAGAACACAGAAGTTGTATCACCACAGAAAAATTGACAGCTCCCCTAGTGTTACATTGTAAAGAATTTCAACACACATTTGATGACCTTCGCTGGAGGATTTTAGAAAAAGTTCGAATACATCCTCGTGGGGGTGATATTAACAGAATTTTAAATCTGAAGGAACAACAGTGGATGTTCCGACTTAAAACGGTCGCTCCAGAAGGTCTAAATGCTTCTATCGAGTGGTATTCCTTGCTGTAAGATTTAAAAGGAGGAGTGAAGTGACGTCAGCCATTCTATCGCACCACTAGGAGGAGTTGAGCAACATTCTAGTATTTAAGAGGGTTCCGGTCGGGTTCCGGAAATCATGAACTTAACAAAAAATGCCGGGTTGCCATTTGCAAATCATTTTTAGAAAAAACCGTGAAACAAATGTGAGTATCTTGAGACACGCGGCTATTCACTATAACTGTGGTCCAATATGATAGTATTATTGTGGTTATAATTTCCAGTGGCATTGTGATTGAAATGTTGTTTTTTGACGCAGAAAACTCTTACCCTTGAAAAGGGACTGACAAAATCCAGCAGCAGTCTGAAACACGGTCCCGTGTCGGGTCATCAGCTTCTTGTGAATTACAAACAAGACCGTCATGACAGATGGTGGAAAATGCTTTTAAGATAAGTGTGGCACATTTGCACAGTTGAGATGTTACTCTTCAAGAATTAATTTTAAGTGCATTTCAAAAATTCTTAAAAAAATTATATGCTAATATTGCAGTCGCAGGCTGAACTTAAATGACCTATGATTATATATAAGGCTGAGTCTGAACATGCGAAAGCCTATACGAGGAAGCCTAGTATGATGGTCATCATATCATAAGATAGTGTTTAATAATTAGCTATAGCGTCTGAACTTTTGGGGTTGATTTATAGACCTGTATTGGTTAGTTTGTGGTGTATTTGATCTCCGATACAGTTGGAACCAAAATAAGAATATCCCTACTTTGTTCATCTTCAAGTTCATACTAAATTCTAAACTGTCATCCAACCTCTTGCTTCCTGAAATTATTGCTCTTACTGATGTCACTGTTTCAAATAGTGCTGGAGTTAGTTGGGTAGTCACACTAAATAGCCTTAAACACTCCACTGTCTTTTATTGCTGTGGCTTGTGTTACATATTCTTAAAAGTGATTATCTTGGCAATAAAAATATCCCAAAGCTTGTCCATACTTCCCATATCACCATAAACTCCTAAACAATCCCCAAGCCACTCAATGGTATTGATGTCCACTTTTTAAAAACTATTATTTTTATAACCTAAGTAACACTTGGGGGTAGATTTTTAAAAAGTGCGCCTTCGCGTACTTTTGTTGGCGCACCAGGTGCAAACAAAAGATCTGCTAAAATCCTGGATCGGCACGTGCAAGGCTGCCGATTTTGTGCAGCCGGCGCGCGCCAAGCCGCGCAGCCTGCCTCCGTTCCCTCCGAGGCCGCTCCGAATTCGGAGCGGCCTCGGAGGGAACTCGCTTTCGCCCTCCCCTCACCTTCCCCTCCCTTCCTCTATCTAACCCACCCCCCCGGACCTATCTAAACCCCCCCTACCTTTGTCGGGGGATTTACGCCTCCCGGAGGGAGAAGTAAATTCCCGCGCGCCAGCGGGCCGCTAGCGCACCGAGACGCGACCCGGGGGCGGTTCCGGAGGGCACGGCCACGCCCCCAGACTGCCCCGGGCCGAAACCACACCCCCGAAACGCCGCGTCCCACCCCCAAAACACCGCGCCGATCGGCCCCCGCCCCTGACACGCCCCCGTCTAAAAACCCCGGGACTTACGCGAGTCCCGGGGCTCTGCGCGCGCCGGCGGGCCTATGGAAAATAGGCCCGCCGGCGCGCAAGGCCCTGCTCGCGTAAATCCGGGCGGATTTACGCAAGCAGGGCTCATAAAATCCGCCCCTTGGCTAAGAGTTCCTAATCCCTGCACTGATGCCCCCAACCAAAGTTCCAAGGATATTGGGAGTTTTAGGTTTTAGACCCCCAAAATATCAGGGCTCCAATAGGTTTATCTTCTTTTTAAAAAAGACACTTTTGGGGCTTGGCAGGAATATCCCCACCTGCACCCACTATTTTTTTTTTTGTTTTATTTTAATTTATTTTGCCTTATTTTTTATTAAATTTAGTGGTCCTCAGCTCAGACCCGTGATTCCCATTTACATCATCGCTGACATTACTGAATTGAGGCCCAATTTGAATTGCTGAGCCAGGGACTTTGCCAAGGCACCCAAAGCATTGCTGACTCATTTCTTTCAAATCCACAATGGCAGTACTTCACCTCACTCACCACTGTGGCTTGGCTCATCATGGGAGAGCTTGCAGAATCAGTGACCCAACCTTCAGCTGACTGTTCTTGCTCCTCCCATCAGGAACATAGCCTGTCCCTGGCTCCCGCAGTTCAAACCATGGCCTGCTTGGTCCACAGGAAGCCTCCTCCTCTTGCTGCATTCCTGTATCCACCTCAGCTCAGCTGTCACTCCAGGCCCCTCCTCTCTGAAGCAACTATATTATGGGGCACTCCTGTCTCACTCCTGTGGCCTCCATCAGGCCCTCCTCCCCTTTCAGGCCTCACAGAATCCTCCAGTACCATGGGAGTACTTCTTCATTCACACGGCTCTCAGATGTGGCCATACTGTGCCATGGGGAGCCTCCTTGCTACTCCTCATGGCTGCTCTACCATCCCAGGCTGCTGTTCACCTAATCTCTAGCCCCACACCAGCAGCAGCCTCAGTTTAGTGCAGTATCAAGCTGCCTCCTGCTCCTCTGCTGTTGCAGCAGCTACATATTGTCCTGCCCAAACCCTCTCTTCCTCCTCAGATCCAGACAGTTCTCCCCAACTCCAGACCATTGCCTTGGGCTTCTCTATAGAATTACTACCATTTCCAATCACTCTTCAGGACACTCCAGGAGCACCTGTCCAGGATCCACTCACTGTCTTGGACACAGGTACTATTTTTTTGTTCTATTTTAGCCTGTTTACATGGATTAAACTGGATAAGCATGGCTTTAAGATCATGATCAGAAGGCACAAAAACATGTTTCTGGTTGTTTACTGGAGATAATCACAAAATATTTTATCAATGGCAGCCAGTTCAGGATCCAGTCTCAGTAATGGAGTGACAGAAGGCAGTCCCTTTACAATAGACAGATGTAGGTCCTGGAGCATGGCTGCCAGATCCTATACAGGATCAGGTTCATTTGTTTTCTGGGAAAGACTGCAGAGCACCATTTATAGGAACATCAGATAGGTAGCTCATACCAAAAGGAAGGATTTACGCGTGCAGGCCTTTTAAAATCCGCCCCTTAGAGAATAGCCACTGCCATTAGCAATAGTAACATGGAATAGACTTAGTTTTTGGGTACTTGCCAGGTTCTTATGGCCTGGATTGGCCACTGTTGGAAACAGGATGTTGGGCTTGATGGACCCTTGGTCTGACCCAGTATGGCATTTTCTTATGTTCTTATGTTCTTATTGCCAGCATGGTTAAAAGGTGAGGTGAAAAAGGCTATGTTAGCCAAAAGAACATCCTTCAAAAATTGGAAGGATCCATCTGAAGAAAATAGGAAACAGCATAAGCATTGGCAAGTTATATATAAAAAAAATAAAATTTGATAAGACAAGCTTAGAGAGAATTTGAAAACAAACCATAGAGACAAAAAGAACCAAAACTTTAAAAAATATTTCCATTAATTGTTGTTACTTCTTGAATAGGAGAGCCTCATCAAGAGGAACACATTTAGTAAATATACCAGCAAATTTGATTAGTTTTTTGGAAAATTCTAATATGGATGTTATAAAGAGGAATACTCTCTTGGCATCATTTATCTATAAACAGGATGTGAATAATATTATGAAATCCTTTTTTAGGAAGTTTCTCTTGATGTTTTATGGCCAGCTGGTAAAGTTATTTCCTGATTTGGCTCAGGCCACTCAAATCAGGAGAAAAGAATTTCTCACTTTGCATCAGAAAGTTATTGACTTAGGATTTTCCTTTGTGTTACGCTATCCGTGTAAATGTATCCTAAAAAGAGGCACAGAGGTATTTATATTTTTTCAGTTTGATCAGCTTAAAAAATTTGTGGAATCCAGTCAGCCCACCACCTCTTCCCCAATAACTCCCAATGAGTAGAGGGTTTAAATTGAAGAATGCTGGAGTGTAATCTATGTTAATGCCCGTTAGTGGATTGTTTAGTTGAGTTTTTCTTTTGAAATCTCCTTAAAAAATTTTACTTGCCTCCAGGTTTAAGTTTCTATATAAAAAATGCTGTTGTTAAAATACAAATTGAATAATAACAATATGATGGTGATGATTTACTTGAATGTTTTATGTTTAAATTACTATGGTATAATTGTTTAATTGCACCAAAAATGTTAACTTAAATTTAAGATTTCTTAATTTGTAAAAGAAAAACTTAATAAAGAATTTAAAAAACAAATATTTACAAATCAGGAAGCTGAGGGAATTGGTTGGACTGTTAGATGAGCGAGGATTTACAGGGCTACTAAAGAAAGATAAGGCCATTGCAGAAAGACTAAATGAGTTCTTTGCTTTGGTGTTTACTAATTAGTATGTTGGGGAAATACCTGATCTGGAGATGGTTTCCAAGAGTGATGACTCAGATGGACTGAAGCAAATCACGGTCAACCTGGAAGACGTAGTAGGCCAGATTGACAAACTAAAGAGCAGCAAATGAACTTGGACCAGATAGTATACCCTACAGGATTCTTAAAGAACTCACAACTGAAATTTCAGATCTATTATTAGTAAGCTGTAACCTATCACTAAAATCGCCTATGGCCCTTGAAGCGTGGAAGGTGTCCAATGTAACCCCGATATTAAAAAAGGACACTAGGGGTGATTGGGGAAATTATAAACTGGTGAGCCTGATGTTATGTTTTGTAGGGTTTGAGTGGACCCTTGGACACTATGGCAGCTGACAACGCCCACAGGGGTGGGGATGTCCAGTGAGGGGCCACAGGTCAGGCTCAGCTCCGGATACACAAACACAAATTATATCTTTTATTAGACAGTTTATGAAGCCACCAGAGGTGGCGTGTAGCTGATGGTACGCAGAAGTGAGTTTCTCCAATGCATCTTGTTGTTCAGCAATGCGCCGAGCCAGGCCCGGTACGGCCTGCAGGACATTGAGCTGTGCCGGATCCAGAGAGTTAGCAATCTGTTATGTTTTGTACGGTTTGGGTGGATCATTGGACACTGTAAGGTCCAATTAAACAAATCAGAAGGCGGTCCCATGTAACCAAGGCAAAAAACAACAAGGGGATAACCTTATACCGTGGAAAGATTTTATTAAAGAGCCCGACTCCGACCGAGTTTCGCCAATTAAGGCTGCATCAGGGGCTAAAAATTTAAAATTAAAAGAAATAGTTTTTTAAAAATACATAAATCAAAATATCTATTAAGTACAAACCAACATATATATAACTTAACTAAAACAAGTAATATATAAAATTCATATTACCTCAAGTCACAATTGTTGACTATATGGAACTACATATTCTCTGCAGTAAAAGGATGACAAACCAAGACCTAAATAGACAAATAAATTATACATAATCAGAAAACAATTCAAAATTAGACAAAGAAAACAAATAAATACAATCATTTTGTAACAAGATAATAAATACAATCATTTTGTAGCAAGATAAAAACATAAAAAATAAATAGAAAAACTATACTTACATATAATAAAGAACTTATATCTATAAGCTCCATATTCATACTGCTTAATATTCATATATAAAAAATGGCTAAAAATAAACAAATTAATGTATAGTAAAAAGTAAATAAAAAATAAGTAATAAAAAGTGATTACCTTAGTTCTGCGAGTAGCTCTCACTGCTGCATAAGCTAGTATATCAATCTAGGCACTGTGTTTATGCCATCACCAATTTTGAAAATATAGAAAACTATTAAAACTAAACAGAAGAAATGGCGTAGCATTACGTATTCCATAATAATTTATGACATAAGAACATAAGAAAATGCCATACTGGGTCAGACCAAGGGTCCATCAAGCCCAGCATCCTGTTTCCAACAGTGGCCAATCCAGGCCATAAGAACCTGGCAAGTACCCAAAAACTAATTCTATTCCATGTTACCATTGCTAATGGCAGTGGCTATTCTCTGAGAGGTAGATTTTAAAAATTTGCACGATTGCGTACTTTTGTTCGCGTACCAGGCGCGAACAAAAGTATGCTGGATTTTATAAGATACGCGCGTATGGCATGTTCCGCGACCAGCCATGGGCTGGTCGCGGAACATGCCATACGAGGGTTCCGGCGCCTCGCTGAACGACCTCCTGCAGTCGATCTCCTGCCGGCGCCATTTTCCGTACGAAAACGATTCGCGGCGGGAAATCGCTCCCTGACCCCCGCTGGACCTCCAGGAACTTTTGGCCAGCTTGGGGGGGGCCTCCTGACCCCCACAAGACTTGCCAAAAGTCCAGCGGGGGTCCGGAAGGACCTCCTGCCGTCCAATCGTGTTCGTCTATGGCCGCCGCCATTTTTCGGCGCCATTTTGGAAAATGGCGCCTGCCGAAGACAACAAGATTCAGTAGCAGGAGCCCGTTCCTGACCGCTGCCGTTCCGGACCGCCGCTGGACCCGCAGGTTATTTAAGTCATTTGGGGGGGGGTTCGGGAGGGTGGGGGATTTAATTTAAAGGGTCGGGGGTGGGTTTTAGGGGGTTTTAATGTGCCGGTTTTGCGATTTTACGTTTTTTCGATTTTTTACGATTTTTCACGATATTTTACCCCCCCAAACGGCAACAATACGATTCCCTCCCCCTCCCAGCCGAAATCGATCATTAAGACGATCGAGGACACGATTCACATCTCTATTGCCTTCTATTCCATGACTTTTTAGTTTTCTTAGTAGCCTCTTATAAGAGTCTTTGTCAAATGCCTTCTGAAAATCCAAATAAACCACATCTACCGGTTCACCTTTATCCATATGTTTATTCACCCCTTCAAAAAAATGTAGCAGATTTGTGAGGCGAGACTTCCCTTGGGTAAGTCCATTCTGACTATATACCATAAATAAGAAGGAGTTTTTGGTTAGTTTTTTTAATTTTGTTACTCAGACCAGTTACTGTTAGATGTAAGGTTTGTGTTAAATTGTAATAAGGAATAATCGTGTTGCTCACGTTCTCAGAGTTCACTTACTATTTTATGTAATGGTTGTTGATGATGTAAACCGGAGTGAAGGCAGCTAGCTATACCTCGGTATAAAAAAAGCTTTAAATAAGAAATTAAATATAAATAAATAAATACATAAAATTATGTCTGTTTAAATGTTCTGTGACTATACTTTATAACAGTTTCCATAATTTTTCCTGGCACTGAAGTCAGGTTCACCAGTCTATAGTTTGCTGGATCACCTCTGGAATCCATTTTAAATATTGGGGTTTCATTAGCCACTTTCTAGTCTTCAGGTATAATGGATAATTTTAATAATAGATTACTAATTACTTGCAATAGTTCTGAAATTTCATTTTTTAGTTCTTTCAGAACCCTGGGGTGTATGCCAAATGGTCCAGGTGATTTACTACTCTTCAGTAATAAATCACCTACTCTTCTACATCTTCCAGATACACGGTGATTTGGTTCAGTTATTCAGAATCATTACCCTTGAAAACTGTCTCTGGAACGGGTATCTCCCCAACATCCTCATCTAAGCAAAGAATTAATTTTGTCTTTCCACGAAGGCCTTATTTTCCCTAAGTGTCTCTTCAATCATCTAACTGACTCCCTCACAGGCTTTCTGCTTCAGATATATTTAAAAAAAATGCTTATTATGAGTTTTTGCCTCTATGGCCAACTTCTTTCAAATTCTCTCTTAGCCAGTCTTATCAGTGAGTTTTACATTTAACTTGCCAATGCTTATACTTATTCCTATTTTCTTCACATAGATCATTCTTCCAATTTTTGAAGGAAGATCTTTTGGCTAAAATAGCCTCTTTTACCTCATCTTTTAACCATGCCGGCAATCATTTGGCCTTCCTTCCACCTTTCTTAATGCATGGAATACATCTGGACTGCGCTTCTAAGATGGTATTTTTTAACAATGTCTATGCCTGCTGCATACTCTTAACCTTTGTAACTGCATCTTTCCTTTTTTTTTATTTATATTTTTCTCATTTTATCAAAGTTTCTATTTTGAATGTTTGGTGCTAGAGCTGTGGATTTCCTGATTGTCCACCTTCTAGTCATTAATTCAAATTTGATCATGTTATGATCACTATTGCCAAGGGTCCCTACCACCGTTTCCTCTCTCTCCAAATCTTGTGTTCCACTAAGAATTTAGATAAAAAATAGGTCCTTCTTTCTCATCAATTCCTGACCCAATTGTTCCATGAAATTGTCTTTCATTCCATCCAGGCACTTTGGGCCTTATTTTCCAATATCGCATTGGTAACGCATTAGGGGGCATTACCAATGCAAATGAGGCTTCTTTCGTGCAGTGGGGAAACATCGCGTGCGGCGATGTTTTCGCCATTCACGAAAACATTAGCGCCGCATGCGATGTTTTCCCAGTGCACGATGATTCTTTCAGTCTTTTATCGCGGTGCACGAAATCATCGCAGGCCACGATAGTCCCAGACAGCCTGTTTCAGGCTCCCGAGAGAGAGAGAGAGAGAGAGAGAGAGAGGTATTCAGGGGGCGGAGTTGGGGTGGAGCATATGTAAAGCGGGAACCTGTGTATCGTGTGCGGCGAAACAGCCGCAGTGTTAGCGCGGCTCTGGAATTAATTTTCTACCTATAAGCCTAATTTTTTTCTTTCAGATCCTCCCTCCCATATTTTCATATGTCATTGGTGCTCACATGTACCATGATAGCCAGCTCCTCCCCAGCATTTTCTAAAATCCTATCTAGGTGATACATGATGTCTGCCACCTTCACACCAGATAGGCATGTTACTAGGTGATCCTCACTCCTAACAGTCGCCCATCTATCTACATTCCTAACAATCAAATCACCAGCTATGATGGCCAACCTGTCTTCCTTCCAGGGCAATAGCCCTTGGAGACATATGCTACATGCGAGAGGACAATGAATCACCTGGCGAGCAGGTCCTTTCTACAGGATTATTTTCTGTTGCACCAGGTTGATGCAGTCTAACCTCCTCCACAGCAGCACCAGGGCTATCAGACTGGAGTTGAGACTTGGCTACTATGTCCCTGAAGGCTTCATCTATATAACTCTCTGTCTGCCATAGCTCCTCCAGGTCTTTCACTCTAGCCTCCAAAGATCAGACTCATTCTCTGAAAGTCAGGACTGGAAGACCTTCATCTTAAATTTTGTTGAGTCCTTAGTTAAATATAGGTTGCTAAGAGAGAAGGAATGTGTAAATAAGAGTCTTTTAAATGTATTGTTATATTAACTAATTAATCTTAAAGTGATCTGCAATAGGATAATTATACTCTTTATAAGACCTAGGGTAATCCTGTGTTTTAGATAAAAGGCTGATTGATTTTTAATGTGCAGTGTTTCCTGCCTATAAATCAAAGGATGAGTTATGGGTAGATGGGAGGGAGGTGGGAGGGAGGGAAAACAAACACACACATCCTGTAAGCTTTTTACTATCATTTGACTTTCTTTTTTATAAGAAACACACAAACTCTAAGCTTTTTCCTATCTTTTGGCTTTCTTTTTATAAGAAACACACACACTCATTCACACTAAAGAATATATCCTAATAGTTTACTTCTCCCCAAACTTTTTAAGTTCTTAAATTTACCAACCAATACTTACCATTTCTCTTCTCAATATTCCCACTGCATTGTGTGTTACTGAGATCTTCCCCTGCAATACATCTTGTGCTTCTAAGGCAAGTTAGTACAAAACAATCCTTTTGGTGATTTACACTTATGTTAGTTAGCCTGAATGACTCACTGCTATTCTGTTTAACAAATGTTGGCACTTACTCAAATCAAATCAATCACGATATTCTAACACCTTTTTCAACCTTTTTACTTAGGTATACACAACTATAGGCTATTATCTTCCTTTTGGCTTTCATTTTATAAGAAACACACAAACTCTAAGCTTTTTCCTACCTTTTGTCTTTCTTTTTATAAGAAACTCACAAACTCTAGCAGGCCAATGCAACCCATGGTTGAACACACATTTTGGACGTGCATCCACAACCCCTTATGCTATAAGGGGATAAGTGTATCCAAAACTCCCATCCAACCCCCACAAAGCTAATAGCTGCTTTTCTGTAATTCCTCTGACTTAATATTGAAGCAATATTAAGTTGGAAGAACCAAAAGGAGGAGAAGGTTTTTAAAAAAAAGATTTTAAAAAAAGTATGCCAGCCCCACTGACAGCCACCTGTCTTGGGTGCCCACTGCCGAAGAGATGCTTAGGGCACACAATTTCCCCTACTGTCTCCTTTTTACCATGGCAGCAGATTTAAATATTATGGGGTAGATTTTCAAAGCAGTACATGGCCGTCCATGAGCATGCAGTTCCTGGCGCGCACATATGGACGCGCTGATTTTATAACATGTACGCACCGGCACATGCATGTTATAAAATTGGATGGCCGTGTGCACATGCACGCTGGATTTTAAAATCCATGTACATATGTGCAGGTGGCATGCACAGGGGGCAAATGTTTGTAAAATATGTGCGGCGACACAATCGGGCCTTCCCTAGTTCCCTCCCAGTCTACTCCAATTAAGGAACGGACTGGGAGGAAAGTAAACATCCCTACTCCCCTACCAATACTTCCTCCCTCTTCCCCTCTCCTCCCCACCTCCTAAACCTAACCTTCCTTTCCCTAAATTTATTTTATTACTTACTGCTCCTCTGGAGCAGAAGCAAGTTACGTGCACCGGCTGACTGCCAGCGTGCACTTCCCCAGAACAGAGGCTAATAGCTGCTGTCCTGGCTAGCCTCCGTCCTGCCCATCCCCACCCAGACCACACCCTTGACCCGCCCCTTTTTCAGGGCCCAGCACTTGTGAATGTATCGGGACTTACGAACGTGACCGGACCCTTTTGAAAATGAATGTGGTGCACGCAGGGCACATCCACATTAGTAAGTCCCGATTTTTATGCATGTGGCCTGTTAAAAATTTGCCCCTATATCAGATGCCCCAGCGAGGTTGATCATTGCATGTTAGGAGAGTGAACACTCAATCATGATTGCCTATTTTCCCTGCTCTGATATTGCATCAGCCTGTAAGCTTTTTACTACGGTACCTTTTGACTTTCTTTTTTTTTAGAAACACACAAACTATTACCTTTTTCCTACATTTTGGCTTTCTTTTTAAAAGAATCACACAAACTGAAAGCTTTCCTATATTTTAACTTTCTTTTTATAAGAAACACACAAACTCTAAGGGGTAGATTTTCAAAACTAGCACGTGCACAAGGATGCCCAATTTTATAACATGTGTGCGCTACCACGCGCATGTTATAAAATCGGGGGTTGGTGCGTGCAAGGGGGTGCACAATTGTGCAACTTGTGCACGCCAATGCCCGCGGCCTTCCCCCGGTTCCTCCCAGGCCACTCCCAAACCCTTAACCTAACCTCCCTTCCCCTAACCTTCCCGCCCCCTAGCCCTAATCTAGACCCCCACCCGGACCTTTGTCCTACCTGTTGCACATGCCGTCAGCCTGCCGGCACGAAATCCCCCAGCACAGCGGCAAATGCCTGCTGTGCCGGGAGCTTCTGACCCTGCCCTGCCCCCCAGACTGCCCCAACCCACCCCCCTCCCTGCCCCTTTTTCGAAGCCACGGGATATACGCATGTCCCGGGGCTTTGCGCCTATTTTAGAAAGGCCCAGCGTGCGTAGGCTTTTGAAAATCTACCCCTAAGCTTTTTCCTACATTTTTGTTTTCTATTTATAAGAAACACATACACACAAACTAAAGAATATAACCCAATAATTTACCTCTCCCCAAAACTTTTTAAGTTTTAAAATTTCCCAAAGCAACACTTAACGATTCTCTTCAGCCACCAGCAAGATGATCCTTTCCATTCAGTGCTCCCATTGATTGTTCCTGGAGGAGAAGTCCATAAACTGCTATTAATCAAATTGACTTAGGGAATAGCTACTGCTTATTATTGGTATTAGGAGCATGCTGAACGTAAGGCATGTGGTGTAGCTGGGTTTAACAAAAGTTTGGATAAGTTCCTGGAGGACAGTGGCATGCCAGGAAAGGTGAACAAAGGAACCTGGAAGCTGGACAAAGAGCTGGAGATGTGGAAGACGGATTCAGGGCTGCAACATTGGACATCAGGAACATCAGGACATCTGGACATGGAACATCAGGACCACAGGATGTCAGGACATCTGGAACAACAGGAACAAGGAACAAGTGATGAAGAAGCTCTGATGAGGGACAAGATCAGGAACATCAAGACGAAGGAGACCGGGAACATCAAGAACATGGAACGAAGATCCATCAAAACACAGGAAGACCACAGAGGACCTGGACCAGAAGGAAGACTACAGACATTGTGAAGACCAGATCCGAAGGCCCTGAAGAACTGAAGCAGAGCCATTTTATAGGGCTGAACCAGGCATGGAGGGATAACATCATTGATGAGGGCTGCGGGGCTTTTCCCACTGCTGGCCCTTTAAGAACGCCAAAGAGGCACATGCCCATGTCTATGGAGAGCCAGGAGAGCATGAGTCTGTAGTGGCATCCCGGCCACGTAGAGGATGGACAGAGGCTTCCGTGTTGCTCAGGCAATGATGGCAGTGGCACCCCGTGCTGCGAAGAGGAACGCCTGGTGGCAGCTAGGAGCTGTGAAGATGAAAGGAGACATCAGGCAGGCTCGGCCTGCAGCGAGGGACAGGCGACTGCTGCAGCCTCCAGGCCACGTGAGGGACGGCGGCGGCTTCAGGACCACGGAGGCACCAACTGGAGCAGGGCCTCCGGCATCGGTGGAAAGTGAGGGACTGCCTGCGGACCTAGCCACAGGCAGGATCCTAACAATCTTCATGTGCACCATTATGAGTTACATATTCAGCCTATTTCCTATCTAGGAAACTGGGAATTTTTTATCCAAGTACAACCAAGCAGACATTCTCCATCTCGCCTTAACCAACTCTGCGTCTCTCCCTCTCAACGCAGTGGTCTGATATAAATATACTTTCAATATTCACCCTCTTGGTCTAAAAAAAAGATCTTCCGAGAAGACCAAATAAGCAATGTGAATTTTTAAATCATGTACTCTCGCTACATGGGTAAAGTCCTTGACTATAGGGTTCAATACCCTTCAAATATCAAGAAGATGTAATCTTTTACAAAGAAAATTGATCTCTTTACTTTTCCCCAGTGCCTGTATTCCTTGTGCTAATTTTCTATCAACCCTAGGGTCATTGATAAAATTAAGTGCCCCTCCCAAGAAAACTTTTGCTGTCTCTAATGATGTGATGTGTGAAATCACTTGTACAAAAAAATTGTCTCAGCGATTGGGTGCATAAATAGGCATGAAAATGAAGGCTTCCCTAAATAACTTCCTCAGGACAGTAATGTACCTGCCCTTAGGATCAACAGTAGATTTATCAAACTGAAAAGAAAGATTTTTATAGAGTAATATAGCTATTCTACAGCTTTTTGATACGCTCTGTGTTGTGAACACCTTGTGCCACCTACCTCTTCTGCAATTTATTGTGTTCTTTGGCAAGCCTATGAGTTTCCTGTAAAATATTATACCCCCTAACTGATGAATATGAATCAATACCTTCTGCTTTTTTATTTGGGTACCCAATCCTGCCACATTCCACATAAGACATTTACAAGTAAATTTTCAAAGGGCTACATGCGTAAATTTTGGTGTTTACTCGCATGGCCGGGACTTGCGTGCGCTGGGCACATTTTACGACGGACCCAGCCATGCATGTAAACCCTGGTACGTGCAGAAGTGCCAGCCGTGGTAAAAGGGGTGGCCTGGGGGCGTGGGCTGGGTGGGGAGGGGCAGGGCTGGGGATGGGCTGAGACAGCGTGTGCTGGTAGCCGGCTGGCACATGCAGATTACTTCTGCTTCAGAGGAGCAGAAAGTATTAAAATAAAAAAATTAGGGATAGTTATGGTAGGTTTAGGGGGCAAGGAGGAGAGGGGAAGAGGGAGGAAGGATAGAGTTAGGTGTAGGAAAGTTCCCTCTCAGTCCGCTCCTTAATTGGAGCGAACTGAGAGGGAACTAGGGAAGCCTTACTCGCATCGCTGCATGTAGCTTTATAAATTCACCTCCCCCCCCCATGCGCAAGTCTCGACCTGCCCACACAAATCCGGTGCACATTGCCCGGGGGAACCTTATTTTATAACATGCACGCGCCGAAGTGCATATGTTATAAAATACTTGCGTCCTTGTGCGTGAACGTTTTAAAATCTACTCCTTAATTTGGATCCCCATTACAGACATCAGATGCATAATATAACCAAGTATTGCTACTCAACACCATGGGCCTCACTGTGACCCAGTTTTAGCAGCAGACTCCATGACTGAAAGAATATATCTATGCCACCACTTATAACCTTCTATATTGAAAACATGTGCTCAACAATCAGTTCACATTATCCCCACAATAATTCCCTACCACCCTTCCCCTCCCCCTATATATTACTCTCCCCTCTTCTCACATAATCCCTCTCTCTCTCCCGCCTCCCAAACACCCAAAGTAGACCTCTGTAATTCAGAAGTAAGAGACAATCAATGATATGCTCAGATGCCATTCTCTTATTTCAACAAAAAATAACAAAAGTCTGATTATAGATAAAGTCCAAGGCAAGCATCCACTATGCCTCGATAAGCCAAACACAGTAATCCTCAAAACACCCTCCCTCCCATCAAAATACTCTTTCCTACAGGGTCCAATTATAATTCTCTTCCAGATCCAGTTCTCCTCTTGTGCTATAGTGTTAGCGCTATTAGTGCCATATCCTGTATGCAAGTGAACATATGTCGCAGAACAGCCTAAAAACAAAAATTCAAAGAACATTCTAGTCTGTAGATCACAGTGCTCCCAGCCAAATCAAACTAAAGGCAACATGCCTGAAAAATACACAGTCCATTTAGGCACTTCCAACCAGATCTCACGGAGTGTAAAAAGAACTAGTTTATTAAATCCTAATAACATATATCCATTAGCTTGTGTTATTTGTAGCTTGCTGTTTACTGCACAAGCCAGGGGCTTCACTTTCCTCCCATTTGCAGACTCACCACTAAAGATATAGTCTCCTGAGCGGGCAATAAGAAACATATCGCTGTGTTTGTAATCCTTTGGGATTTATCATTTTATGTCCAAAGTACTCATGTGTGCCAAACCTCAATCCATTAAGGCACATTGCTTCTATCCCAATCGCTTAAAATATACATCAGGCCATTACGTCTCAGCAGATTGCAGGCTTCCTGCAAATGCCTTAGCCTCCTCAACAGTCTCATACACTTGCACTGAGTTGTATGCTCCACCTGGAGTTTCATAGGGTACTGCAGGGCAAACCTTATCTGCTTTTGTACCAACATTCCGTGAATGGGAACAAATTGTCTCCTTTTTATGGAAACATGGTTGAAATAGTCTTGAAATATGAAGACAAGACTGTTCTGATACTGCAGATCCCATTTTTTATTGTAGGCCTGAAGAATAACCATATTATGAGAATCATTCAATATTTTCATGATTACAACTCCCTTTCTTGCTTTCCCCAACATTTTACCGTCCATGCAGTGCAGTTGTTATAACGCAATTCTTTTTTGGTATTCTGTGAGGCCTAACTTGGTAAACATCCATGAATCCACTCACAAGCTTATGTTCAGCCAACGACTCTGAGATTCCCACAAACCTGAGATTGTAGCATCAAAAACTGTTTTCTAAATCATCAGTTGTGCCGCACAATTTCTCTAATTCCTGTAACTTCATTGACAGAGATTTGATGTCTTCCACTTCCAATCTTACTAGCCCTTCCATCACCTTGATTCATGCGCCAAACTCTAAAATCATTGTTTTAACCTCATGAATTTGTTTAGAGAGGTGGTCAGACTTATTAGATAATCCATCAACTACAGCTGTAGTCAATTCAGTCATTGCAGCCTCTTTCAATGAACAATTAGGTGTGTTTTCCTTTGCAGCAACCATCTTTGACTTGGCTAGTCTTGACTTTTCCCCCTTTTTTCTCCTTTTTCCCCGATTTAGTGGACATTACCTCCAGTGATTTAACAATAAATCTGTCTATACTGTACCTACTATTCATCTTCTGTAAATTCACACAAGTAGGTCACCAAAAATCAGCAGAATTGCTAAATTTATGAGGGATGGAAACTGGAGCTCCTCGGCCCACATTCCGCCCAAGTTCACCACATCAAATGACTCTACAATTTACATTTTTTTAAAAAAGTTCTTTGCATTTTTCATGAACATTTCCACATTTTAATTATTACTTCTGAAGTTTTATTTTCAAAGTTAGAGACACTCATAAATGTATGTTTATGTTTGGCTGGCGTTTTCATAACATTAATTTGCATTGAATAATTACATGATAAGTGTCAATGTACTGGAATATACATACATAAAGAAAAGTGACTTTTCTGTTAAAGCTGCAAAAATCTACATTTTGTGGGGGACTGACATCTTATTTTTTGTGATTTATTGGCTTCCACCTTCTCTTTGACCTCTTTTTTAACTTGGATATAATTAACAAAGTAAAATTATCCATGTGGGTTCTCTTTGAAAATTAGCAACAAAATCCATAGGTTCAAAGAACCAGTAGGCTTTGCAGCTAAATGGACTTTCTGAAAATTGCTCCCTTTTATATACTGGCGTTTAAGTATTAATTTCTTGACATGATGATTTCTTAATGCAGTCTTGGATCATTAATACCTGGAAGAACAGAGAATTGGAGATTTTGGGGAATATTTATTCCAAACACATTGTGGTCCGTGGTCTTGGCTCTCTTTTTAAAGTATTGGATACATTTTCAATAGTGCACCTAACTGAAAAGTTACATGTATATATTTAAGAATGCAAAAACTGAACCATTTCTAACACATTTGAATATTTTTATGTAGCTAAGTTATGTTTATTATCAGCATGTTCGTTACATGCATACTTTTTTGAAAATTTAAGCAGTGCAAAAAGATTCATAACATGACCCAAGAATGCCTCTTTATTTATGCAGTCAAATATATGTGTGTTATCAATGTATGCATGTAATTTTAGCAGGATAAATATCGATCACCCAAGGAATATGGTTGCGGGCTCACTACCTGTCCTAAGCAAATAGGAATGAGTCCATTACTTTGTGTGGAAAATGAGTACTGGATACCATGCTCTCAGAAAGAGAAAACGCAATCTATTTCTCTATGATATGTGAAGACATATTTCATATATAGCCCCCCATAGCCACTTTCCTCTACTAGGAGGGAGAGGGGAATAGTGAGAGGCCCTGTGGCCTACAACTCTCCAACTCTCACCAATTAGGGATATGCATTCATTTTGTTGAGATTTCCCTTTTGTTTCAATTAGTATGCAATAAGGGCCTGATAGTCAAACATCATTTACATGCTTAAATCTTGGTTTTGCATGTGTAAATGCCCTTTACCCACACCATGTGGCTTTTGAAAACTGCTACATTATGCTAGTGAATTGTCCATAGGTTTTTACCAGCGTTTAAGTGCACTTAACATGGGTAAATGACCTTTGAAAATTACTATTATAGTATGTTTCATTTACATGCATAACAAGTGAAAATTTGAAAATTCACTTGTAAGTTTTTTTTTTAATGTGCACTAAAAAAATTAGTACACGCTAAATTGAAATAGTGTGCATTATTTCTATTTAGTGTGCAGTAAAAATTAACAAAATGAAAACAAATCAAAATGGAAAGAAACCAAAATGAATTTGGGCTGCCCACCCTACTGCTAATAGGCATGAAAGGCTCCTCAGTCCTCACTATCATCCTTATTAGGGCCAGAGAGAGAAGTCTGTCAGACGTCCAGTAATCCTATCTACCTGACAAGGAGGAGGCAGGAAAGGACAAAAGCAAGTATGTCCCTAGCTCTTAGCCAGTAAGTCACTGGAAGGAGGGTTGTAAGTGTCTGCAGGTCCTCAAATTAGGTTGCTGATCTCCAGAAGAAGGGTTGGAGTCCCTGCTGGACCCACTGTCAGCTTGATCCTTTGTCAGGAGGGTCAAGGATGTATGTGGGTCGAGCAAACCTAATCTTATGAATTTGACTGCATTTTCTTTGCTTTAGTTTATAAATTAGGTAGGCAAATTCTCTATCAGTTGCAAAAATTATATATGCC
Source organism: Rhinatrema bivittatum (assembly GCF_901001135.1). Taxonomy (NCBI): domain Eukaryota; kingdom Metazoa; phylum Chordata; class Amphibia; order Gymnophiona; family Rhinatrematidae; genus Rhinatrema; species Rhinatrema bivittatum. Next base: position 732,224,578 of record NC_042615.1, on the reverse strand, counting down.
TAATTTGTAACACATACCACGAAAATATGACATACTTTTCCTGACAAGACTGGTTAAACATTGCCAAAATTATCATGCAACACTGTCTGGCTGCAGAATTTCCCAATCAAAAAATTTTAAACCACAAAAAAAAAAAGAGTACAGGTTCATGTTTTTATGCTTAACCACTCTGTTCTGCAGGTGAAGCATCTTTCTCTGAAACACATGTGAATGGGTGGGTGTGCAGTGAGTCTCTGATCCCCTTATCTTAATCTATCAGCCTCCCAATGTTCTGTCCTCGCCACTTTTCTTGCAAATACGCCACGTGTGCACTGAAAATGGTTTACTGAACATTAAGCTTTTCCTGTCTAGCAGGGACCTTGTAAAAGAAAGCAAGTAAACCCCATAAATACATTTACAGTTTATAACATTTGAAGTTCAAAAATAAAGATTGTGAGGCGCCCTGGAGAATCAGGGGTGCTGGTGCACTGCAGCTGTACCAGCCCTGGTGCCAGCCCTGCTTTTTTTTTTTTTTTGTGATGATAGCAGAGCGTTCTTTCCATAAACTGAACAAATCCCTGACAAGCTGCTGAGGTAGTCGCTGCGGTGCATTAGCTATTGACCTGTTTAGCTTAGCAACAGATGAGGATTGATTTTATCTGTTTCTTTTCCATGAAACTTGATCTTTGGGCTAAGGCTCGGGGATTGTATTGCAAACAGATCAATGTTTTATATATTTTCTAAAGACTTCTACAGGTGCTTTGACACTGCAGCGTGCTGGCTGCCTAAGAGAAAACCATTTATAATATGAAAAATTAAGTATGAACAGGGCCACAGAGACATTTGGACTAAAAAAAACAATTGTGTATGCTATTGTTGCCTTCCTTCATCAGTGATGTTTCTAATAAAGACATATTAGTGCTTTCGCATTGCTATAATTGAAGATATTTCCTACTCAATTGTCCCAATAATGTACAACTTTGCTATATGTTACCTCATATATTTCATATTTAAGAGGTTTGCCTTCCAAAGGTGTAGCATCTAATAAGTATGTTTCATTTTAAATCATATGGGATCGACTCCCTCCTTAAATGAGCTGATTTACCCATTTATAGGCAAGAAGGAAAATGGGAAAAATAAATATCTAGGTGGGTCATGCAATGTGCTGCCTATGTCTGCTAGCGCCATAGAAATGGTAAGATGTAGCAGTAACAGGGAGTGGATAACAAATGTTAATAAAATGAACTGCTAAGTAGGAGCACAAAAAGCAGTAGAAATGCCATCAATGAAGGAAGGATTTAGGGCAGGCCTCTCTCCAAGTCACAGAATGCCATGTGGGCAAAACTGGAACCAGGCCAAAATTGTAGGAGCCAGAGATTTTTTCTTCGGTTGGTTTTATTATTTTGCTTATTTGATTTTTTTTTCTTATTCTGCTCTCTGTTTTTTTTATAAAACTTTTAGTTTATATTTTTTAATTTCTGCTTTTTCCTCTTTATTTTTACTGCTCTCTTTTCCTCCTCCTTCACTACCAGATATCATCCCCATTTCTCTTTGCTTCTTCCACTCCTTCTTAGCATTCTCTCCCTATCCCCGCCCTCCTGGAGGACTAGTACATGATCTAGTAAGGGAGCATCTCCTGCCCATGGTATTTTCAATCAAAGGCCCTCTGGTAATAATAGCAAAATTTTTCAGGCCAAACCTCTCCCCAGACCCACAAACCTCTTGTCTTCAGCAACAGCTTCTTGGGCCAGACAATGTCTCCATTATCAGTAGTGTCTCTTCTGCCCAAGCCTGGCCCTTGCGGCAGATGCCAAATATTAGTCGATCAGGCAATTTGGATTTTTCTCCAGCTTTGATGATATCTATAAATCTTATGCAAAGTCATTCCTCTTACATTAGTTGGTTATAAAAAAGGGCAGAGGAAGTGCTTAAGGAGTAACGTCTGTGAAGTATGGTTAGGGAGCGAAAACCACATGCCCACACTTCAATCATGGTTATGTGCCCCTGTGGCACTTTTGGACACTGCTTTTGGTAAGCCTTTTTGATTGAAGTAGTATATAAGCATTTTAAAATAAATAAATAAATCGGCTCACTGCCTCATTCAAGTATCCTCTCAAACACATGCGTATGTGGCCCAGCTCCACTGAAAATAATAAGGGAAGAACAGCAGCAAGGCACAAATATGAAAAAAAAAATTGTTTTGAATCCAGATGGTTTCCTGGCATGGATAAAAACATAAAAACATCATAGCTTAAACCCTCCAGTTCTGACAACACAGCAAGTTAAAACAAGAAGCGGAGCAGCACAGGAAAATAGACTCACCTGGGGCACATAAAGGCATATATCTTCAAACCTATCCAATAAGTCCCCAGCAGTCATGTACTCATACATGAATCTCTGTCTTCATATGAATAGCACTGCAGACAGGACCTAGCAAACGTGGCCCCCACATCCTTCAGCTATATTGAAAAGTGACCTTGTGACACTGAAAAGCGAGAGTTTCTCAACTACTGCTCCTGCTCTGTAGGGAGGATTCAGCATGCAGACAATGTTAACAAGCATGGGGAATGTGGAAGGGACATTTGGAACCAGAAAGTGAAAGAAGCTGTTCAGTCTGCCTTCCCATTTTATAAAAGCAGCTCTTTTGGGCTGAAATATATGGCAGGATGTTTTTGTTTTTTTTAATAATATGAAGTTTGCTATGCCATATCTGACTCTAAATGACTTTGCAGCCTCACTCTATTGGACACACAGCTTCCTATAAAAATATGAGTATTACATGTTGCTGCTTATTGCCTGACTTAAGACTTGAAATTATGACACTGCTGCCCCATTACATCCAACTCAAAACATCTTTACTCCTGCTCACCCCTCTTGGTCATATATTGGGACCACAATGTCAAGTGTTCGAGGGTCCTCCTCCACACTCCAGCAAGGGTCTGTCTTTCTCTTCAAACTCCATCCTATCCCCTGAGAAGGGGGTCACACTTCCACATACTGCTGAGCACTGATCCATTTGTTGAACTGGTGGGAACATGCCTATTCTGTGAATGCAACAGGATAACCTGTAGATCTCTAGCTAGTCCACAGTCAAAGTGTTGTGTTCTAAACAAAAATAGAGTTTACTGAGAAAAAAATCCAAACGTCAACCTAAAAACTGGAGACAGCCAGAGTACAAGAAATTCAAAACAAGATACAATCCTTCATTTTCCTTATGGGTTTTAAGTGCAGTTTAATATCACTAAGATCCCAGTGTTTTCTCCAAAGGGTCTTTATTTCTTCAGCCCTAGAAGGAAAAGTACAAAATCCCCTTTCTGGTTTACTCTTAATTACTCACTCACTAGTGGTAAGCTTGTAAAAGGCAGTCCTCTCCCCTGATTTCTGAGTTGGTTCTTCTTTTCCTTTTCTCCACGTTTCATCACCTGTTTTATAAGAGATCACACTCTTCAATGGATATAAGAGCCTCAGAACCTAGCCCCTTATGTCCTCTCCCTGGTCTCTTTAACCATTCCAAAGCACTTCCTTTCTTAATAACTCATGGAGTGACCCTTTATACTCCTCAGATTCTGACATACCCTTTGGGGGATGGATCGCTCTGTCACTCCTAAGTGGCACTATTCCTCCATGAACCTCCTAATGATGGAAAATTCCTCTGTATCTCTTATGGAAAACCTATCCCCCTACTATATATGAGCCCAATTTTATAACATAGCGCATGGGGCTATGTTATAAAGTCTCTGAACACCGAATCTTTATTAGGCTTCTCTATCAGACACCATCCTCCTTAATCTTGAAAAAGGTCAACCTTACCTACTCGTACTACTAGATCTCTCCTCAGCGTTTGACACCGTGAACCACATTTGCCTCCTTCAGCGTCTAGCTGACATCGGCATCACAGGATCGGCGTTTGACTGGTTCAAATCTTTCCTTGAAAACAGGTTCTATAAGGTCAAGATCAATAACAAAGAATCACACCCTATCAGTTCAAAGTTGGGGGTACCCCAAGGATCATCCCTTTCACCCACTCTATTCAATATTTATCTCCTCCCACTCTGCCATCTACTAACCAACCTCAAGCTAACACCACTTCCTATACGCGGATGACATAAAAATCCTCATCCCTATAGCTGAATCTCTCCATAAAACGTGGTCTTATTGGAACAACTGCCTCTCAGCAATCAACAACCTACTCACCAGCTTCAACCTCGTATTAAACACCAACAAAACCGAAATCCTCCTAATAGCCCCAGAAAACTGCATCCCGCTCAACCCTCCAACTTCCACCCAATGCTCTATCACTTCAATCGACCACACATCACAAGTAAGAGACGTGGGTGTGCTACTAGACAACCAACTCAACTTCAGCAAGTTCATAAACAATACTACCAAAGAATGCTTCTTTAAATTGCAAGTATTAAAAAAATTAAATACCACTTCTGCACTTCCGAGACTTCCGCCTGTTACTACAATCCATCATCCTCCCGAAACTGGATTACTGTCAACTCCCTCCTTCTGGGCCTTCCCGCTAGCACCATCAAACCACTTCAGATGGTCCAGAAACGCGACAGCCAGAATCCTTACAAACACCAGCAAAAGGGATCACATCAACCCCATCCTCCAGAACCTTCACTGGCTGCCTATTAAATTCAGGATTCACTTTAAGGCACTTATGATGATACACAAGGCCCTACACAACATCTCCCCCCTCAACCTAACTTTTCAACTGCAGCAGCACATCACTAAAAGACTGATAAGAAGTGCCTACAAGAACATGCTACACACCCAGCCAGCAAAAACCTCACTGAGGAAACGCGCCCTATCCACTGCAGGTCCTCCACTTTGGAATTCGCTCCCTCCGGACCTCCGCCAAGAACCGTGCCCTATGACTTCAAAAAAAGAAGCTAAAGACTTGGCTTTTCGCCCAAGTGTTCCCGGAGAGCTAAGGCCCGATGAAGTCGAGGACGTTATAGATCCCAGTCCATTCTATCCCACTGTACATATGTTTTTGAGTTGTACTTGGAATGTAGTCCTTTTATTTCTTATTATTTCTCTGTAAGTTCTGTTTTTTCAATATTCATTTGTTCCAATGTATTCCGCCCCAGAGGCGACAGTTTCAGTTCCTTGTAAACCGTGTGATATGTATTTTATACAGGAACATCGGTATATAAAAACTAAAAATAAATAAATAAATAAATAAATAATGGGGCTGAAGTCCTTGTGTAGGCTTTCAGCTATAATTTTCAAAGTGGACTTAATATACATGTCTGCTTTGAAAATTAGCAGGTATGTGCAAAATCTTGCCGGGAATATACGCACATATTTATGCCTCAATGGAGTGTAAATAATGCTTCAAATAAGCTTAAAAAGTACAATTAAATTGCTTCCATGCATATCGTTATGCATAGAATCCCTATGGGGGTCATTTTCCAAAGGTATCGTATGCGAAACGTCCCTTTTTGTGTGCAATATCTAAGTCGGGGCGGAGTCCACACCGAAAGGGGAGGAGTTGAGGCGACCTCGGGGCGGACTCGCGATGACTTCACTGATGGCGAAAGGTAAGACTCCTTATCGCCGCCAGTATCGCGCCCATAGTGCCACCTTTCATGGTGGCACTATTGGGTGCGATCGCTGCCGGCTTTCGCAGGCCTGCTCCCCGCTTAGAAAATCCAGGCCTATGTTATGCATAGAGTCTCTTATAGTTCAATCTTCCTAAGCTGTTTTTTCATTTTAGTGTCCATCATTCACTGTGCATTTTATTTATGCAAATTCCACTGTAATGGTCTTGCATACAGCACTGATGATTACAGCAGCAATAATCACACTGAAAGCATCGGATGGTTGCCAACATAACTTTTACTGATGAATGGTGAAATTGATTAAAGTTCTTTACAGTCCTCATTATCCAGAATTTATATATACAGTCTGATGTTATACTTCCAATTCTTAATTAATTTGAGATGCTAGTTTACATTAAATTAATTTGTGTGATAAAGCCAATTCCAATCTTATTTTGCCAATTCTTTCCTTCCTTATGGTTTAGGGTAAATTGGAGAAATTCTCCCCCATATGGTTGGTAAGCGTGGTCTATTTCTCCGACTTAGAAATTACTTAAAATATAAATCCAGTTCTCATACCTCTCTTGCAGTTTTTCTTTCTTCTGCTCATCACTCCTCACATGATACCTGATAAGTACCTGATTTACTACTCTTCTCCTGTTATCTCGATGAGATGATAATGAACCTAAGGATGGACTCACACAGTCTCCATCCTCCAGGAATGAATAGAGATTTATTCCATTCCAGAACTAAACATAGTTAATCCATGCTCTCTGGTTAAGAGATACCACTTTTCAGTTAGCATACACTCAGCCCCTGAGTGAGTACTCAAGCATGCTAGAAAAATAAATATTTCAAAAAGGAAAACCAAAAATATGAGATGAGGAGTGTGGAAAAACCTCTCTTCTCAAGAGAAAAGAATGGTTTCCAAAATATTGTCCTTAAATGAATAAAGGTTCTCTGTCTCCTTTCTGAACCCAGGTCTCAACTCTAGAGACCCCAGTGGCCTTCCTACTTAAAATAAACAGAAACCAGGGAACAACCATAGCCAAGCTGTCCCTGGAAGGATCACTAAAATTCCACCCAGGAAAATGGTGCTCTGGGGTTTATATAACATGGTAATGCACCACTTTACATCTCCAACATAGGGAAGCTATAAATTCATACTAACTACTCTTCTGTATCCTCTATGTCAATGATGCAATCCTTTTGATGGAGATTTCTACACAAGATTCAAGGCAACATTCATAATCCAGATTCATAGATTCAAAGGAAGCAAGACAAGGATCCAGTTGAGCAAGATTCAAAGAAGTTTGGGATGCAAGGATCTCAAGGTCTCATTGCAGTGGTGGAGACATGATCATTTGGGTCTGGTGCAAGATTTTATTTTGCCACCCACCCCCATCCCCAGCAACCTGATCCCAGCGAACAGCAGAAAAGCACAGCCAGAGGAGAACAGGCCGGCGCTTCTCTTATCCACTTTTCCCACCAACAGCACTACTCAGATCAGCTGTTTTGAACTGCACAGTGTACTACACATTTCTGCAGTGCACTGTATGCTTCAGATAGCTCCAGACTGGGCAGGAGAGGCACATATGGCAGGAAGAGAAGGTTAGAGAAGTAACAAATCACTCCACTCTCTTGCTGTCAGCTTGGATCGAGCCACAGAGTGTGAGGAGGGAAACAGGGAGGTAGAAAAGAGGCAAAGGATAGCATCTATGAGTGACAGCCAATAGGGATGTGCAAAGGAAAAATATTTGATTAGGTTCATTCATTAATTTCATAGGGCACTTCCATTCATTTCATTAGTTTCAAATAAAAAAAAATCATGTGCTTGTTTTTTGTTCAATCGTTTGCCAATATAGTCAGTGGGGGAAGCAATGCAGCATATTTTGATCTCCCAATTTGGGATTTTCTAATCGTTTTGATGTAATTCATGGATAGACATCATCAGAAGGGTGAAGGCATGCCAATACATCAAGACTAGGTCAACATGGCACCAAAAGTGGCATGAAGAGCTTAAGGCACCATAAAGGAACAAAGCAAAATCAGCAGTGGCAAGAGTTATTCAAAGAACTGTCAGAGGAGCAAATAAGCAGCAAGAATGGGAAGAGCACCCCAAGGCTTTAAAAGAGGGCACCAACAATAGCGGAATGAACAATCGAAGGCAGCACTAAAGGCAAAGTGGCATCAAAAGTGGCACTGATATTCTAAAGTACCATGAAGGGAAAAGAAGCAGAAAGGTGGCAGGAAAACCCCCAAGGCACAGATAAAGAGAAAATAGCACAAAGAGTGATAAGCAAGCACCATGAAGGTGCAAAGCAGCTCCCCAGAGAGTCAAGAACACCCCAAGGTATAGAGTTTGGGGTATGACAATAAGGTAGAATGACAGCAAAAACCTCAAGGTGGCAAATGCTGGGAATGGCAACAATGCTGAGCAGAAAAAAGACTTCTAAGGTGAAGGATAAGGGGTATAAGCAGCAAGATAGTATGGCTTGAGAGATGTTTCTATTCTGTAGAGCACCTGCCACTTGACAGATTAGGACAAGAAAATAATCTGTTGTCAGTATCATTTTTGTGACATGAGCTTTTATTTAATTCTCTACTTGTTGCGTTCGTGCCTCTTCTCGCCCCTCTCTACCTTGGGAGCGACTCCTTTTGGCTATGATTGACAGTTGCAGCCGCGGCTTCTCCCTGCCTCTTGGTCCTGGTGTCCCCGGGCTGGCTTGACACTACGGATCCGCCATGTTCCTGATGACATAAGGGCGCGCTCGCTTCAGATTTTGTAACAGCAAGGGCGCGAACCTCGGGGGCATCCCCTCATAGTGATGTCATCCATTTCCACTTTAAAAGGTCTTTGTTTGCTAACCTCTAACGAGTTAGCAAGGAACTCCAACAGGACTTGCTTCGGCAGTCCACGATACTTGCAACAACGATCCGAGTCAGCGAGGGGAATCCTTCCCCACTGCTTGGCCTTTTCAAACTTACCAGGAGTACCCGCTCCACGGGGGCTCCGCTCTCTCTTCTTGATTTCAGATTGCCAAGACGGGATCCGGTACTCGCTCCTCGAGGGCCTACATCCCTGAATACTCAGAAGACTCCTCATTGCTTGGAAGCGATCACAGACGTGAACACAGTAAGTTATATTGTAGATAGGAATCGGTACTCCTCCACGAGGGCCTACATTGCTATAGCTCTGAAGACTCCCTTCTGTCCTAGACGTTATCACAGGTACAGGAGATCGTGAGTTACATTGGCAAGATTGCAGACAGGAACCGGTACTCGCTCCATGAGGGCCCATGTTCCTGGAATCCTTTACAGACTCTCTACTCTAGAAGCCATTTCATATACAGCTATTGTGAGTTCTTATTACAGACTGTTTGTGGGAACGAGTGCTCGCCTACGGCTCCTGTTCCTGAATGTACTGAAGACTCTCTGTGGCATAGAGACATAAGAACATAAAAACACAAGAACATGCCATACTGGGTCAGACCAAGGGTCCATCAAGCCCAGTATCCTGTTTCAAACAGTGGCCAATCCAGCCATAAGAACCTGGCAAGTACCCAAAAACCAAGTCCATTCCATGCTACCATTGCCAGTAATAGCAGTGGCTATTTTCTACGTCAACTTAATTAATAGCAGGTAATGGACTTCTCCTCCAAGAAATTATCCAATCCTTTTTTTAAACACAGCTATACTAACAGCACTAACCACATCCTCTGGCAACAAATTCCAGAGTTTAATTGTGTGCTGAGTGAAAAAGAACTTTCGCCGATTTATTTTAAATGTGCCACATGCTAACTTCATGGAGTGCCCCCTAGTCTTTCTATTATCTGAAAGAGTAAATAACCGATTCGCATTTACCCGTTCTAAACCTCTCATGATTTTAAACACCTCTATCATATTCCCCCTCAGCCGTCTCTTCTCCAAGCTGAAAAGTCCTAACCTCTTTAGTCTTTCCTCATAGGGGAGCTGTTCCATTCCCATTATCATTTTGGTAGCCCTTCTCTGTACCTTCTCCATCACAATTATATCTTTTTTTGAGATGCGGCAACCAGAATTGTACACAGTATTCAAGGTGTGGTCTCACCATGGAGCGATACAGAGGCATTATGACATTTTCCGTTTTATTCACAATTCCCTTTCTAATAATTCTGTTTGCTTTTTTAACTGCCACAGCACACTGAACCAATGATTTCAATGTGTTATCCACTATGATGCCTAGATCTCTTTCTTGAGTTGTAGCACCTAATATGGAACCTAACATTGGGGGTCATTTTCCAAGGAGTTACCACAGGAGATAATTCTGCAAATCTCGCTAACAGCCGTTAATGCGATTGCAAATTTTTAATTTTGTATTCAGGGGCAGAGTTGGGGCAGAGCATATGTAAAGTAGGAAAGAGTTATCGTGTGCCATGAAACAGCTGCAGTGTTAGCACAGCTCCTAACGCAGCCAATAGCTACACCTCTTTCATTTGCAGTACGTTGTGTGCTAGAGGCCGGTAAAGGTTTATCGTGGTTCATGATGTTTCCGGACAGCCTGTTAGAGAGAGAGAGAGAGAGAGAGAGAGAGAGAGAGAGAGAGAGAGAGAGAGAGAGAGAGAGAGAGCGCCTTGCTATAGTGCCACCTCCCTAGACAGGTATTTGTATCCCTATGATAGGCCCACCTAGTAACTTGAGGTGGGGATTAGGTATTAGTGTAGGGGGTTGGGGGCCACTTTCACATTCAACATGAGACGTACGAACAGAACAGTGGTCTCTTGTGAAGATTTGATGGCCTTCGGAGTGAGGAAACTCACTCCAAGATGAGATTTGGGCAATGTTCTCTCCACCTAGCGTGATGGACACTCTCCCTCTCTCTCTCTCTCTCACATACTGAAACAGGCTGTCTGGAAACATTGTGAACCGCGATATATACTGGCAATGTAGCTCAAATTGGATTAATAGCGCGATTTGCGCTAAGAGTGTGTTGCATAGCTCTTATTGCAATTTGCGATACACATGCTTATTAGCATAAGGTAACACCCCTTTTTGGTATCGCATGCGATACCATGCGATATTGGAAAATGAGGCCCATTGTGTAAGTATAGCATGGGTTATTTTTCCCTATGTGCATCACCTTGCACTTATCCACATTAAATTTCATCTGCCATTTTGATGCCCAATTTTCCAGTCTCACAAGTTCTTCCTGCAATTTATCACAATCTGCTTGTGATTTAACTAATCTGAACAATTTTGTATCATCTGCAAATTTGATTATCTCACTCATCGTATTTCTTTCCAAATCATTTATAAATATATTGAAAAGTAAGGGTCCCAATACAGATCCCTGAGGCACTCCACTACCCACTCCCTTCCACTGAGAAAATTGTCCATTTAATCCTACTCTCTATTTCCTGTCTTTTAGCCAGTTTGCAATCCAAGAAAGGTCATCGCCACCTATCCCATGACTTTTTACTTTTCCTAGAAGTCTCTCATGAGGAACTTTGTCAAATGCCTTCTGAAAATCCAAGTATACTACATCTACCAGTTCACATTTATCCTCATGTTTATTAACTCCTTCAAAAAAGTGAAGCAGATTTGTGAGGCAAGAATGGCTTGGGTAAAGCCATGCTGACTTTGTTCCATTAAACCATGTCTTTCTATATGTTCTGTGATTTTGATGTTTAGAACACTTTCCACTATTTTTCCTGGCACTGAAGTCAGGCTAACCGGTCTGTAGTTTCCTGGATCACCCCTGGAGCCCTTTTTAAATATTGGGGTTACATTTGCTATCCTCCAGTCTTCAGGTACAATGGATAATTTTAATGATAGGTTACAAATTTTTACTAATAGGTCTGAAATTTCATTTTTTAGTTCCTTCAGAACTCTGGGGTGTATACCATCTGGTCCAGGTGATTTACTTCCACATCTTCTAGGTTCACCGTGATTTGATTCAGTCCATCTGAATCATTACCCATGAAAACCTTCTCCAGTATGGGTACCTCCCCAACATCCTCTTCAGTAAACACTGAAGCAAAGAAATCATTTAATCTTTCCACGATGGCCTTATCTTCTCTAAGTGCCCCTTTAACCCCTTGATCATCTAACGGTCCAACTGACTCCCTCACAGGCTTTCTGCTTCGGATATATTTAAAAAAGTTTTTACTGTGAGTTTTTGACTCTGCAGCCAACTTCTTTTCAAATTCTCTCTTAGCCTGTCTTATCAATGTTTTACATTTAACTTGCCAATTTTATGCATTATCCCTACTTTCTTCTGTTGGATCCTTCTTCCAATTTTTGAATGAAGATCTTTTGGCTAAAATAGCTTCTTTCACCTCCCCTTTTAACCATGCCAGTAATTGTTTTGCATTCTTTCTACTTTTCTTAATGTGTGGAATACATCTGGACTGTGCTTCTAGAATGGTATTTTTTTTAACAATGACCATACCTCTTGCACATTTTTTACTTTTGTAGCTGCTCCTTTCAGTTTTTTTTCTAACAATTTTTTCTCATTTGATCAAAGTTTCCCTTTTGGAAGTTTAGCATGAGAGCCGTGGATTTGCATACTGTTCCTCTTCCAGTCATTAATTGCAGACATCCTCTTCCAGTCAATAATTGCAGACGTCTACCTCTTCCAGTCATTAATTACAGACATCTACTATTGTGAGTGTACCATCTTGTATCCAGTGTACCCTGTCTACTCACTACTTCTAGTCTCTTTCTACAGCTCAGCAACCCAGAGATTATATTCCAGTATCAGAAGGACAGCCCTATCGGACACATTGACTCACTACTGCCACCACTGGTGGCCCAGCTTCCAGCCTAATAAAGAACTATTTGTGTTTATTTCATATTCTAGCCTAGCCGGTGGTTCCTCTCAGGATCTCCTCCTGGGGGTGCTGTCATCTGCCATCGGCCCAGGGATTCACCATTTCCTCCAAGTGGTCATTCATTACACTACTATCACTCTGTGGGAGCCAAGCACTACAGACCACTAACACCATTTACGGAAGTATTATATAGTCTCCTAACAGTTTGATGTAACCTATTCCATTCTATATTCCATGTACTGTTCTATGTAACAAGTTGTTCTACTGTAAACCGGGGTGAAGGCTAATGGCTAAACCTCGGTATATAAAAGCTCTGAAATAAATAAATAAATAAATAAATAGATTAGAGATGTGTATCGGAACTGGAATCCGTTCTGATTCCGATTCACATCGTGGTTTTTATTTCGTCTGGCCCGATCGCGGTTTTGTTTATTGGCTGCGCCCGAGCCGATAAACAAAAAACCCACTCCGACCCTTTAAAACTAATCCCTTAGCTTCCCCCACCCTCCCAACCCACCCAAAAACTTTTTACAGGTACCTGGTGGTCCAGTGGGGGTCCCGCTCTCGGGCCGTCGGCTGCCACTAATAAAAATGGCGCCGATGGCCTTTGCCCTTACCATGTGACAGGGTATCCGTGCCATTGGCCGGCCCCTGTCACATGGCAGGAGCACTGGATGGCCCGCGCCATATAGCAAACATCACAGAGGCAACAAAACTCCCTTGCCAGTACATCAAAAGCATGGCAAGTAGGCATAACAGTAGTATCACCTTTAAGGTGGTATATTTGAGGCATGACAGATAGACAGAGCAGCAGCATGACACCTAAGGATAGTGAAAGAAAAGAAAAAGAAATAGAAAAATAGTAAGATAGACAAAGAGAAACATACAATAGAAAGGAAAAAATACTGAAAGAAAAGATACTTACCCAGGAACACTCTTGCAGACAAAGTACGTACGTACCCACTTGTAACCTAGGGAGACCGAGAAACGCAAAGATCAATTTCTAGGATTATACTAATGGTAAAAGAAACAAAAGTTTCCATTGCATAAACTGTTACTTATCTGACTGTGTTTCTTCATAGAATCCAAGAACAGCAGAGTTCTTTGCTCCATGTTTTTGGAATACTAGGGATTAGAAATAAAGAAACAAAAGTTATAGGTTTTTTTATGTGCGCCCTTGTGACAAGAATAAATACTGTTGGGTAACAAAAAAAGAATGTTGTGGCTCAAAAATAAAATTGTTGAATTAGTTTTTATGAAAGAGAGGTTCATTCCTTGTTTTTTTATCCTTTTCCCCTCTTAAACTCGAGAGATTTTGTTGGGTGGGTTATGGATCACTAGCCTTCTGGGAGACCTTGTAGAGAGGAAGGCACTGGACAGCACCTCTGTTGGCAATATCTGAGAGCTTGCTCCCTGCTCTTCACAACTATACTCTTAACGCCAACCTTGGCCAAAGCAGTAGTCTTCACCCAACAGGGGCGGCAGTTTATACTTGCACCCATTTCACATCTATAGTCCCTTCTCAAACTCCCAATCATTTCCTCCCAGTCCAAATAACATACCGCTACTCATATCCCCACCCAATTGCTTAGTTCCACTGACACCCAGTCCTTGCTCAGTCTTGAGTCTTTGCTTTCTCCCCCATCCCAGAGTCCCCACTCGGCCCCATTCTCTCACCCAATCCCTTTTTCCATTTCATCAACCAATAATCAAATCTACATCCTCAATCCCTAATCTGCCACTCTCTCTCTCCACTCCCCAAAAGAGTCCCCTACATCCCCTTCTAATTCATGAGTTGCGACTCCTTTTTCCCTACTCTGCCCTACTCTGCCCCACTCTCCCCTTAATCCCCACTCTTCCCCCTCAATCTCAGACTCCTCAATTCACTCAACTCAGATTTAACCCCCTAATGCTTCTCTCTCCTTTACACCCTTAGGCTAGTGGTGAATTTGAACTGACTGGTGTTTCCTCCCTAGCTCTCAGGGCTATCCCTAGGGGGCATGAACATAGGAGACTGCCTGGGGCCATACAGTACACTGCCATGGTAGCCCCATCCCCAACACTATAATTTCTTTCAGCCAGCCTTCCAAGATTCCACTGCAGTTCATTCACTTTAGACCCCCACTCACTCCTGTGGTCAGCCCTGTGAGTTTTTGCACTGATCTGGAAACAGGCACAAGGGACTCACTGGGAGGGTCCTGGGTCAGAGCAGTCATTCCCACACAAGAGGGAACAAATCAATTTCCAAAGGCCTTAGAAATTTTCATCTCTTCTGGGGGCTCTTATGCAGACCAATCCAGTAACAGCCAGTCAATACACCACACTAGTGACAATGCTATAGTTCAAAAATAAGTCTTTAATGGTCTATGATGGCAGAAAAATAAACTATAAGCAGCACACTGATATCCAATGCACCAAAACAATTCCGCAAAAAAAAAAAATAAAAAAATTCCACTAGCACATAGGGATGTGCAGGAGAAAACAATTACGGAGGTTTTTTTCCCCACAAATTTCAGTTTGTGGATTGTTTGATTCATTTTCATTTGTGAGATAAAAAAAACCAAATCAAACAATTAAAAAAAAGTGCCCAAAAATTGAAAACGAGGCCTCCTGGGGCATCCCATCCACCTGCCCAAAAAAATGCCGGGGTCTTGAACACCCACAGCCCCCACTTAACTGGTCCAGTGAGGATCCACTGGCTTCGGCCTAGGTCCAGACCAAAGCTTCAGACTTGCATAGGCCGAGGGTGCAGTAGGTTGCCGCAACCTTGGCCTACTCAAGGCTTCGGCCTGATCTGAAGGCCGGGTCCCAAAGTCAGGTCCCCAGCCTAAGCCGAGACCTGGACCCAGGCACAGAGGAGTGAATACATCAAACTTAATAAACTCCGTCGTGATCCCTGCCGAAGTTGACAAGGATGAAGAAGAGGCTCCGAGGCCTGGACTCCAAGACCTGTGCCTGACCTGACCTCCCTGTGATTCATTCAATGAGAAAAAAAAATTTTTGAACGCCACGGAGGTGGCGGAGGGTTGGAAATAAAGAAAAAAGGTGAGTTTGTTTCCTTTTTGCTGTCTATGTAATGGGGATTATTGGAAAAGAAAAAGTTTTTTTGAAATTTCTTCGATTTGTATTGATCTAATTCGCTTTAGGCATTTCACAGAGGGAGAGCTGGGAAAGTTCTTTAAAGCAAATGTTCCTGTGAATGACCGTTGAAGGACGCCGAGAAGAGAGAGTCGAATGGTATACTTACATGTACATCTAAGAGCAATTTTGGGGACGTACAGGTAAATGAAATGTTTAAGGTTTTTTTGAAGATATGATGTGAAAAAGATTTTCTGGTGAAAAATGTTTTGAAATTTTTCTGTTATTTTTGTTAAATATTATAGATAAAATCCATGTGGTAATATGCAGTGAAAATATGAGCAGTAGAATTCTTCTGAATCTCTCCTGAAGAAGCCTGTGAGAAGGCGAAACATGTTGAGAAAATAAAGAGGAATTGAAAATTTTGGCGTTTTTTAAACGAACAGAAATTTGTGAAGTAGAATTCCTTCTGCTTGTTGAGTATACTGGATTGAAGATTGTATTTAAATAGTTATAATGTATTGTTAAAAAATTATGCACAAATATGTATGAGTAGATTGGAGAATACCGATATTTTAATAATGAGATGTATGAGGTATGGAAGGTATATATGATGTATGAGTAATATGGTGTGAGTTGTGTTGATTTATGTATGTTTTAGATGCATATTCTTAAGGGTGATATGTGATATATTTAAGAATTGTTTTTGTAATGGTTTCAATGTAATAAAAATTGAGAGATATATGTCACTATATATTGTTTTCTTGACCATGGGCCAAGGCATAGGTGTCATGACCCGGCCTCTGGATCGGGTCATGGCATCAGGCCTTTGTCCCGGCCAAGGCCCCAGCATTGGGACAAAGCTTCCTGGTTGGATTGCATCATGGCTTTGGGCCTGGATCCGGGCCCCAGCCTAGGCCTGAGCCCCAGTGTTGGAACCTGGCCTTCATGTCAGCATCGGGCCTGTGTTTGGGCCCAGGTCCAGCATCGGGATCTGGCCTTCATTGGATACCCAATGGATAAAAGTAAGATTTTTGTTCTTGTTGTTTAATTTTGGGGGGGGTCTCAGTCGAGGCCCCAGCATCAGCCCATGCCTCCACCGAAACCCCGGCATCACACTCAGGCCTAGGCTGCAGCCCCTACTTCAAGCCTAGGTCTAGGCCCATATCATTAATTTAAAACAAAATGAATGAATAAGATTAATTTCATTTGGGGCCCCCCCCTCCCCGATTAGATTCAGGGCCCTCCAAATGAAAGAAATTAGCTTTGTTTGTCACATTTTTTATTTCATTTTAAATTAATGCACATCCCTAGTAGCTCAAAAGATAACTCAGTCTCTCACTCTAGCAAAATTCCGAATAGCCTGCAGGCAAGCTTTCTGGGGCAGAGACACTCCTCTCATGGATCTCCCTGTTACCTCTTTCTGGATGCAGCTCTAATTTCTCTTTCACTGTTTCTCTTCCAAACTCACAGGAGGTGAGTCTGTAGCTGATTCTGAAGCACTCCTTTTAGACATTTGAGGAGTAGGGACTTACATCTTTCTTAAGACTACTTTTGCCTTCTCACAACCTCTCAAGAATTCACTCTCTGGAATCCCATCATCTCTTCCTTCTTTGAAGTCCTGGAAACCCCAGCCTTGGGTCCTAGTCATCTTCCAGGTAGGCAGAGGACAGCTCAAGGCAATCAGCTGCCTGAGGTGAGGGATGAGATGGTGCTCCCCTACCCCCCTCTGGACAGCCCCCTGCCCCGCCTCTTTCCATCCCCATGCCACCCTGCCCCCCACATACACAGGTACACTCTCATACACACACACACATACTCCCATCCTTTCATACATTCATACACACACACACATACACCCTCTCATACACAGGCACTCACTCTCACAGGACCAATCTTTCGCTCTCTCACACACATTTTAGACTCTTGTTCTGCCGCCTGCTCCGGAAAAGGCCGGTGACACCGCAGGGCCTCGCTTTTGCTGGCAGGGAGTAGGAAGCTCGCCAGTATGTTTCTTCTGTGCATCGCCGCAAGATCGCGGCAATGGCACCCCTCCCACTGTTAGCATCTGGGGTGGACCGCCCCTCCCCCCCCTCAACCCCTTCCCTTAGTAAGCCTCTGAGATGAAGGAGACCCCAGCTGCATGGGGGGGGGGGGGGAATTCTGCGCGAGTGCTTTGTTATTTTGGTGGCAGGGTGAGGCAGCTGCTACAAGAGGGGACAGTTTTTGCCACTTCCAAAGTTTGCTGCCTGAAGCAGCCACCTCACCCTGCCTCATTATAGAACCACCCCCGCGGATAGGTGAAGTCTTCCTCTTGGCACCCCTCTGCTGAAAAGTCCAACTCCAGCATTGCTAAGATGAAGCTAATTGTACGACTCCCAGCGACTTTGAAAACTGCTGGCAATTTAGTGCTGGAGCTGCCAGGATTAGTATGATTTTACTGAGATCCCGACAGCCCTGGGTGTATGCGGGGGTACCGGGAGGGGCAAGATGGTTTGGGTTGGAGTTGCAGAGGGCAGAAGGCAGAGGAAGGGTGGGTTTGAGAAGGGAGCTTGAAAGTTGATATGTTTGAACAATTATAGAGAGGGAGAAAGGATAGGGCTATTCATTGAGCCATGGGAACTGCATTTTTATTACAGTGGGATCTGTTTGAGTAAGGCCTATAACACAGAGACACACCCCATCCCCAAAATAATACATACAAAATGCCTTTACTACACTGGAAAACTGTAATGCTCTGGAAATGGAATCTGATATTTCAGAGAAGAAGAAAGGTACCCATTGCATGCGAAATCCTCAAAACAGTCAACAGATCTCAAAACAAAAAAACTTCTGTTGGTGATTCTGTTGTCAAAGGTGTTAGCCTTGGAAGGCTGAAAAAAAGGAAAAATGTGTTCCAGGATCCTCAACAGAAATCAAACTAAATTCTAGGTGAAATCAGAGAACACCTGGCTAAAAAACAATGGCAGTGCAGTGTAGTGATTTCCAGAATCTTGGAAATTGTCTTAAACATGTGGTAAAGACTTTAGTCATTTGAAGGTATTGCCTCCTCAAGGAAAGGAAGAAAAAAGACTGTCATATAACCCACTAAAATTTGGGGTTCAAAGCCTGGTATAGGGAAGAAAGTTTTAGATTTATAGATGGCTGGGGCTGCATAGGGAACAACAAAAGATTATACTGTAAGGATGGCCTACATCGTTCTGTGGCAGGAAAAAATATCCCAAGGAATAATTTTCAAAGGGTTTTGCATGTAAAATAGCACATATGTGCGTAAGTACCATGTATGTGCATATATGCTATTTTATAAACATCAAGAGTATGTGCATATTTCCACTTCATGTATACATTTCACTAGTGAAAAAAGGGATGGGCTTGGGGTACTCTGGGACAGGGTTCAGAATTACACATAGTAGTTCCTATTTTGTAAGTGATATATGATTATAAATTACCAAACGTATCTGTACACTTTTACACCTGATAATTGAATAGTGCATGTGAAATTGAACTTGTCTAGTTGTCTGCGGTTTTGGTTGAAGGTTTGAGTGAACTGGTAAAAGTTCAAAATTAAGTGCTAGAGGCTCTAGGTGAACTGGAGATGGAATGGGTGAACTGGTGGAGGTATCAACAATTTAAACTAGGAGTGCAAATATGTATTTTTAAAACAGTATGGGGCGGATTTTCAGAGCCCTGCTCGCCTAAATCCGCCCAAATCCGGGCGGATTTAGGCGAGCAGGGCCCTGCGCGCCGGTAAGCCTATTTTACATAGGCCTACCGGCGCGCGCAGAGCCCTGGGACTCGCGTAAGTCCCGGGTTTTTCGGAGGGGGCGTGTCGGGGGGCGTGTCGGGGGCGGGCCCGAACCGCGCGGCATTTTCGGGGCGTGTCGGGAGCGTTCCGGGGGCAGGCCCGGGGGCATGGCTACGGCCCGGGGCGGCCCGGGGGCATGGCCGCGCCCTCCGGACCCGCCCCCAGATCGCGTCCCGGCGCGCTAGCGGCCCGCTGGCACACGGGGATTTACGTCTCCCTCCGGGAGGCGTAAATCCCCCAACAAAGGTAAGGGGGGGGGGTTTAGACAGGGCCGGGCGGGTGGGTTAGGTAGAGGAAGGGAGGGGAAGGTGAGGGGAGGGCGTTAGAGGATTCCCTCCGAGGCCGCTCCGATTTCGGAGTGGCCTCGGAGGGAACGGGGGTAGGCTGCGCGGCTCGGCGCGCGCCGGCTATACAAAATCAATAGCCTTGCGCGCGCCGATCCAGGTTTTTTAGCAGATACGCGCGGCTCCGCGTATCTACTAAAATCCAGCTTACTTTTGCTGGCGCCTGCTGCGCCAGCAAAAGTAAGCCAATTCGCGCTATTTGAAAATCTACCCCTGTATGTGCATATTTTATGAAATACTTCCCTCCAAATATAAATTGGGTTATTACGAGTACATATTATATTTTTTTACACATCCAAAATATACATGTGCCTGTTTATAAAATATATATAGCATGTATGTTTCTTGCATTGGAAATATTCACACATACTGAAAGACTTGTGCATACTTTTGGAGCAATTGATGTAGTTTACTTGAATTTCTGCAAACCTTTAGATAATGTTCCACATAGAAGGCTCATGATTAAATTGAGTAGCTTGGGGGTGAGTACCAAGGTGGTGGACAGGATTAGAAAATGTTTGAGTAATAAAGAGAGGTGGTAAATGGAACTCATTCAGGGGAGATAGAGCAGATTAGTGGGGTGTCTCGGGGATCTGTCCTATGGCCGCTTCTCTTCAATATTTCTGTGAGTGATCTTGTGGAAGGGTTAGAAGGAAAAGTTTGTTTTTTTGCAGATGACAAAAGGATATGCAACAGAGTGGATATGCCTGAGGGATTGGACAGAATGCAAAGTGACCTTAAAAAGCTTGAGGCATGATCAAAGTCTTGACAGTTAAAATTCAATGCAAAAAGTGTGATGTCATGCATTTGGGATTAAAAAATCCAAAGGAGCTGTATACGGGTGGGAGGTGGGCATGGAACTGCTGATGTGTATTGATCATGAGAGAGAACTCAGGGTGATAGTGCCTGATGATCTCAAAGTGGCAAAACAGTGTGACAGAGCTGTGGCTAGAGCCAGAGGGATGTCAGGCTACATAGAGAGAGGCATAACTAGTAGAAAAAAGGAGATGCTAATGCCCCTGTATATATCATTGGTGAGGTCTCAGTGGTCACGTATAGAGGCCATTGCTCAAAAAGGATAGAGATAGGTTAGAGGTGGTCCAGAGAAAGGCAACCAACAAGGCATGGGGTCTTCACCAAAAGACATATGAGATGAGACTTCGGCACCTGAACTTGTAGATCCTAGAGGAAAGAAACGTTGGGGGGATATGATAAGGACATTTAAAAACCTGGAAGATATTTATGCACAATTAAATCTTTTCCAATGGAAAGGAAACTGTAGAATTAGGGGTTACAGTTTGAAGTTACAAAGAGGCAGACAAAGAGGAACAACATCAGAAAATGTTCTTTCAAAGAAAGGATGCATGGGATAAATAAAGATCTCTTATTGCCAAGAAGATAGAAACAAAAGAAAGGGGCTTAATTGATTTTATGGTGTTCCATTTGATAGAGAAAGGCCTCTAGGTATACCACAGCCTGGAAGGCAAATTGCAGTGAGTGTTGTTTGCCAAATCTTTGAGTATTTCTTGCATGTTTCTTTTGTTCCATGATGGCTGAATTTGCATGTTGCTTGCATCCCTCTGTTTTTCTACTACTGTCCTCAGCTGGTCTGCTGCTGGCTTCCTTCACCTCAATCATGATATGACACATGGATCAGGAAAAAAATTCAAAAAGGGCTCAGATCCAAAGGTTAATGCAACACTTTCAAAAGCTACTGTAGTGTAAATATTTGCCAGAAAAGTAATCTGAGTCAGACAGTTGATGGCAGATATTTGGCAAAGAACTTTGTAGAGAAACGATCTTCATGATTCAAGACAAGAAAAAGATTTCTAGAGGCAGAAGAAGGGGCAGGAGAACTATGTATTCCTCATATTACATTTGCCAGGGAGATAACAGATCTTCAGAGTGACATTTCACAAAAGGTTTTAGTTATTTATTTATCAAAGCTTTTATTCTGCAAACTCCATAATTATCATTGATCTGGATTAAATTGGTATTGTTATTATTTGTGATAATTGTGGGTGGATCCTTGGGCCGGTGGCAGATGACCATGCCCATGGGGAAGATCCCAAGTGGGGCCACCGGGCAGGCTCAGAGTTGGAAGACAGACATACGCTTAGTTTTTTATTAAACTGTTTTAGAGAACCACCAGAGGTGGCAGTAGTGAGCTGGAAGAGCCTGGCTGGGCTATAGTCCCTCAGGCACTGGAACAGCAATCCCAGGATGGCTGAGTAGGCAGAGTATGCAGAGTTCAGGAACAGAACCTTGATAGTAACACTCACACAATAGTATCTTGGAACAGCCAAGGAGCTGGAATGAAGTAGGCCCTCAAGGAGCGAGTACCTGGTTCCAGGGAAAGCTCTGAGAGAGAGATGGTAACTCACTGGTGTTGTAGGCAGTGGTGACTTCCTGGCAGAAGTTATATTCAGTAGTAGGTCCGGGAACGTGGGCCCTCGAGGAGCGAGTACCGGTTCCAGACTGAGACTTGAAAAGCAAGAGAGAGAGTGAGGCCCCCGAGGAGCGGGTGCCCCTGGTAAAGTCCGAGGAGGCAGAGTAGCAAGGTATGCGGAGAGCGAATCTCATCCGCAGTGATACCTGGAGGCAGCTAGGTAGGAAACCCTTTGCTAACTCAATTAGCTAGCAAAACAAGAGTCCTTAAATATCTGGTGATGATGACGTCATCTCAGGGGGACGCCCCTGAGGTTCGCGCTACAGCTAGTACTTGAGTCGGGGCCGCACTGCGTGCGCACCCTTAGGCCTCAGGAGAACATGGCAGAAGGCAGCGTCTAGCCGGTCCGAGGACGCGGAGGAGGTCGGCAAAATGACACCGTGGCAGCCAAACTTCCATCAACCAAAGAGGGAGTCGCCAAAGAGGTAAGGTGGACGGAGTGGAGATGTCGGGCAGCGACGGTCGCAACAGTACCCCTCTTCAAAGGGCGATCTCCTCTTTGGGTACTAGGCTTGGGTTTTGAAGGATGCGTGATGTGGAACTGATGAAGCATCTCTTTGTCCAGAATATTGATCTGAGGCTCCCAAGAGTTTTCTTCGAGGCCGAAACCTTCCCATGATAGAAGGTATTCAAAAGTATTGCCTCTTTTTAAAACATCCAGAATCTCTTCGATTTTAAACTCTAAGTCGTCTTCTGCATTGATGACAGGTAGGTCTTGAGATATGGAAGTAAATTCACTGAGTATGAGCGGTTTCAGAAGTGAAACGTGGAAAGCATTATGGATGTTAAGACCAGGTGGTAGCTTCAGATGGTAGGTGACTTTGCCAATACATTGAAGGACTAGGAATGGTCCCACATAGCGAGGAACAAACCGAGAGGAGGGTAGTTTAAGTCTGAGGTGCTTGATTGACAACCAGACCTTGTCTCCTGGCTTGAAGACTGGAGCTTGCGAATGGTACGCATCGTAGTACTTCTTAGCATGGTCACTCGCTTTGATTAGCATGTCCTGTGTCTGAACCCACAGATTATAGATATCATAAGCAGTGGATTGAACTGCTGGGGACGTCACTGAGAGCTTCAGTGGAAGTGGTGATGTTGGGGAACGTCCAAAAACCACTTCAAAAGGTGACAATCCAGTAGATGTTGCTGGATGAGAGTTAATGGCGAATTCAGCCCATGGAAGCCATTCGGCCCAGTTATTCTGTCGGGTCATGACATAAGCTCGAATAAACTGCTTCATTGTATGATTCATCCGTTCCGTCTGGCCATTCAACTGTGGATGATAGGCTAAGATGTAGTCTAGAGAGATGTCAAACAATTTGCACAAGGTTCTCCAGAATCGTGCCGTGAATTGGGACCCACGGACGGATATGATGTGAGAAGGTGGTCCGTGGAGGCGGAATATGTGCTTCATGAAGAGCTTTGCAAGCTCCAAGGCTGAAGGTATGCCAGGGAGCGCCAAGAAGTGTGTCATCTTGCTAAACCGATCCACTGTCACCCAGATGGTATTCATTCCTCTGGAAGTAGGTAAATCGACTACAAAGTCAGTAGCGATGTGAGACCATGGTCGTTCTGGAGCTGGCAGTGGTTGCATCTGACCCCATGGTTGTCCAGAAGCGGGCTTGTTATTAGCACAATTGGTGCAGGATGCCACATAGGAATAGGTATCCTTTTTGATGGTAGGCCACCAATACAGCTTCTGTATCTTGAGTAGGGTATGGCGTTGGCCAGGATGGCCAACCAGCTTGGAATTGTGAGCCCAAAAGAGCACTTTCTTCCTAAGTCTTTTAGGAATGATAGTTTTGCCAGCGGGTACAGGCTGAGTGGATGCCAAGAGGATCTTCTTCGAGTCAATTATGTGCTATGGCTCATCAGGTACATCCTCTGAAAGAAAGGAGCGTGACAGCGCGTCTGCTCTGGTGTTTCTATCTCCTGGGCGGTACTTCAACACAAAATCGAAACGATTAAAAAGTAAGGACCATCTGGGCTGTCTGTAATTCAGATGTTGTGCGTGGCGGAGATACTCTACATTTTTATGATCCTTGAATACGATTATTTGATGTTGAGCGCCTTCGAGCTAAGGCCGCCATTCCTCGAATGCAAGCTTTATTGCCAAGAGCTCTTTATCACCGATCCCATAGTTTTTCTCGGCTGGAGAAAATCTTTGTGAGAAGAAAGAACAGGGATGTAAGGCTTTCGAGTCTCCTGTTTGGCTCAACACAGCCCCTACACCCACATCTGAAGCATCAACTTCGACGATAATGGGCTTGTTTGGGCCTGGATTCTGCAAGCACGGTTCTGTGGAGAAGGTAGTCTTCAATTTCTCGAACGCTGACCATTTTGAAGCGTTGGCACCCTTGCGGGCCATCGCAGTCAAGGGTACAGTTAAATAAGAATAGTTCTTTATAAAGCTTCGATAATAGTTGGTGGACCCCAGGAATCTCCTTAAAGCCTTCAGGCTGGTAGGTTGGGACCAATTCTTGATACTTTCAAGTTTGTGAGGGTCCATTTGGAAGCCTTTATTTTGACACGATGTAGCCTAGAAAAGGCACTGAGTCTTTGTGAAATTCACACTTAAGAGTTTGGCGTACAGCCGGTGTTCGCGAAGACGAGTACTTGCTTGACATCTGCAATGTGGGTGTCCAAATCCTGGGAGAAGATTAGTATGTCATCCAAGTAGACCACAACATTCTTGTACAGCAGGTCCTGCAAGATGTCGTTCATCATATTTTGGAAAATGGCGGGTGCGTTGCACAACCCGAACGGTATTACTAGATACTCGAAGTGGCCGTCTCGCATGTTGAAGGCTGTTTTCCATTCATCACCGCTCCGAATGCAAATGAGATTGTAGGCCCTCTTCAGGTCAAGCTTTGAAAATATCTTGGCCCCTTGCAGTCGGTCAAACAGCTCCGAGATTAACGGCAAGGGGTAACGGTGTTTGATCGTGATTTCATTTAGACCTCGGTAATCGATACATGGACGTAGGGTACCATCCTTCTTCCCCACAAAGAAAAAGCCTGCGCTGGCTGGCGACTTTGATGGTCGGATAAAGCCCTTCTGGAGATTTTCTTCAATGTATACTGACATTGCTTTATTCTCAATGGCTGAGAGAGGGTACACCCGTCCTTTCGGTGGCTCAGCATTGGGCTTCAGTCTTATGGCACAGTCATAGGGCCTATGTGGAAGAATATCAGCTGCTTCTTTAGAAAATACATCCCCGAAGGAAGCATATTGAGGCAGCAGTCCTGGCATCACTGGAGTCGTAGGCATGCAAATGATAGGTAAGATTTCCTTAAGGCACCTCCCGTGACATTCTGGGCCCCAGCTGGAGAGATCCAAGGATGCCCAGTCAAATTGGGGTTGATGCACTTGCAACCAAGGTAACCCCAGGACGATAGGGTGCATGGCCCTTTCCAGTACAAAGAAGGAGAGTTATTCCGTATGGAGAGCTCCGGTGCGGAGAGTTACTGGTACGATTTGGCAAGTCACGTCGCCCGGTAAGGGCTCTCCATGAATGGAGGATAACAGTAGTGGATCTTTCAACTTGATGAGGAGAATCCTCAAGTATTCCACTAGTCATCTGAGAATGAAGTTTCCTCCAGCCCCTGAGTCCACCAGGGCAGAATTCCACCGTGACTGGTTCGTAGGTCAAGGAGACTGGGAGAGAGAGTGGAGGAGAGGGCGTAGTGAGGCCTAAGAACAATCCTCCTGCAGGACTTAGGTCCGTCCGTTTTCCGTATGAATGGATCATGTAGAGACGTCGTGGCTGGGCTGACCACAGTATATGCAAAGGCCGCGCCTCTTCCAAAGTCTCCTCTCTTTGGAAGTCAAACGTCCATGACCAAGTTGCATCGGTTCATCTTTATCAGCAGCAGGGATTACTGGAACCATCCGAGGTGCAGGTATAGCACTAGCCTGTTTCAACCCAGGTAACACCTTAGGCCAGAGTTCCTTCACCTTGTCCCAGAGCCGCTGATCAATCCGAGTTGCCAAGGCTACTAATTCGTCCAGCGAGTCAGGTGTTTCACGAGCAGCCAGCTCGTCCTTTAAACAGTTATCCAGGCCTCTGAAGAAGAGAGTCTTGAGACATTTGGGGTCCCAGCAGAGTTCTGCCGCAAGAGTTTTGAACTCTATGGCAAATTCAGCCAATGATCTGTTGCCTTGCTTCAATTCAACCAAAGCAGAACCAGGCAACAGCAGTTCGGGCAGGGTCATTGAAAACAGATTTAAATAAGTCCATAAATCTATGTCCTGAAAAATGGGGTCCTTGCATTCCCACAAGGTAGATGCCCAAGACAAGGCCCTACCATCCAAGTAGGAAAGGATGTAGGTAGTCTTGGAGAGAGCCGTAGGAAATAAAGATGACTGTAAGGTAAAATGCATGCAGCACTGGTTTAAAAAGCCCCGGGTCTTTCTGAATTTCTCCGAAGAAATGGATTGGAGCTGCCAGTGGTACAGCAGTCTTTAAAGTTACCTCCTGTAACTGACCTTCATGGTTGGAAGCTGTGCCTTGAAGCTTCTGTGTGTGTAGCTGATGGAACGCTGAAGTAAGTTTCTCCAAGGCGTCTTGCTGCTCCAAAATGCGCAGGGCCAGGCCTGGTATGGCCTGCAAGGCATTGAGCTGTGCCGGATCCATGGAGTTAGCAATCTGTTATTATTTGTGATAATTGTGGGTGAATCCTTGGGCCGGTGGCAGATGACCATGCCACGGGGGAGGATCCCAAGAGGGACCACCGGTCACGCTCAGAGTTGGGAGACAGACACACACTTAGTTCTTTTATTAAACTGTTTTAGAGAACCACCAGAGGTGGCAGTAGTGAGCTGGAAGAGCCCGGCTGGGCTGTAGTCTCTCAGGCACTGGAACAGTGATCCCAGGATGGCTGAGCTGTAGAGAAACTGAGATAGTGAGTAGGCAGAGTATGCAGAGTTCAGGAACAGAACCCTGATGGTAACACTCATACAATAGTCTCTTGGAACAGCCCAGGAGCTGGAATGAAGTAGGCCCTCGAGGAGCGAGTACCTGGTTCCAGGGAAAGCTCTGAGAGAGAGATGGTAACTCACTGGTGTTGTAGGCAGCGGTGACTTCCTGACAGAAGTTATATTCAGTAGCAGGTCCGGGAACGTGGGCCCTCGAGGAGCGAGTACCGGTTCCAGACTGCGACCTGAAAAGCAAGAGAGAGAGCGAAGCCCCCGAGGAGTGGGTACCCCTGGTAAAGTCCGAGGAGGCAGAGTATCAAGGTATGCGGAGAGCAAATCCCATCCGCAGCTATACCTAGAGGCAGCTAGGTAGGAAACTCTTTGGTAACTTGATTAGCTAGCAAAACAAGAGTCCTTAAATATCTGGAGATGATGACATCATTTCATGGGGACCCCCCTGAGGTTCGCGCCACAGCTGGTACTTGAGTCGGGGCTGCGCCACGCGTGCGCCCTTAGGCCTAAGGAGAACATGACGGAAGGCAGCGTCTAGCCGGTCCAGGGACACTGGAGGAGGTCTGCAAAATGACGCCACGGCAGCCAAACTTCCATCAACCAAAGAGGGAATCGCCAAAGAGGTAAGGTGGGCGGAGTGGAGACGTCGGACAGCAACGGTAGCAACAGGTATATACATTCAGTCAAAACAAATTAGACAAACACAATGCAATACAATGACGATCAAAAAGAAGCTTAGTATCAGAGTCAAACTGGTCCTGTAAGTTCTAATCTACTGTCTCTTGCCTACAATGGGCTGCAAATAGGGGTGTGCATTCGTTTTGAACTTAAATGGAAAACGCAACTTATTTTTTTTTTTTTAACTTAAAAAAAAGATGAGGCTTAAACGATCGGATTTCCAACTTATTCAACATGCTATGTTGAATACGTTGGAAATCGCGATTGTTGATCTAAATAAAAATTTAAACCCCTCACCCTCCTTAATCCCGCCCCCCCAAGACTTACCAAAGCTGGCCAAAAGTTCCGTGAGGGTCCGGGAGCGGACGCGTGGGGAATCACGTGATGTCCGCGTCACGTCGGAGTGACGCGGCGTCACGTGATTCCCCTCGGGTTCGCTCCCGGACCCCTCGTTGGGCTCAAAAGGAACTTTTGGCCAGCTTGGGGGGGTCAGGAGGCCCCCCCAAGCTGGCCAAAAGTTCCTATTGGGCCCAACGAGGGGTCCGGGAGCGAACCCGAGGGGAATCACGTGACGCCACGTCACTCCGACGTGACGCCGACGTCACGTGCTCCTTGCAAAGGAGTTCAGGAATGGCGTCCTGACCCCACTGGACCACCAGGGAGTTTTGGTAAGTCTTGGGGGGGGGATTAAGGCGGGTGAGGGGTTTAAATTTTTATTTGCACATATGGACATAGACTCAACTTATGGAATTCTCCATATGTCCATATTGACTGCAAATGGGACCCCCTTTCGACTTATGGACTTATGAACTTAAACTTTTGGTCTGCACATCCCTAGTAATGATAGCAGAAAAGGACCAAATGGTCCATCCAATCTGTCCAATAAAGTTCTTGTCATAATATCTGCCTTGCTGTGTGTTATGGATAATAACTGCCACTCCAAGAAGGTTACCTCCCATGTTTATCAGTATATTTACACCTGCGCTGGTAATCTTGTAAATGATCATAAATGTATTAAAAGTGAAATACTGACTGGATGGGGGGTATGGGGAAAATGGGGAAAATTCAGGCTGAAGAGCCAGGAGGGTCTCAATGATCTATAGATGGATTGGGCAATCTGGTAGACTAATTGGTAAAACTGGTAATTTCTTTGCTGCTTGCATATTAGAAAAGCCAACTTATGGGAGGCGGGGAATAAATGTGTAAATTATACAGGTAAAATTGCCATGCATATATTTTTAAAGTTAGACATAAAAATGTGTGAGTATAGCATTTGTGTGATACTTATCCGGGTAAATTCTGATTTATCCAGCTTAATCATGAAAGCGGCATTTGTTTGAACAAATTCCACCTTATCCAGCTAAGTAGTGACATTTATCAATACAAGTTCTGACTTAAATATCCAGCTATGTGTCAGCAAAGTCACTATTTGATTGGAAAAGTCTTAAAATGCTACTTATCTGACTTAACTGGATAAGTAGCACTTTTTTAAACTTTTTCAGCTTTCTGACTTAGCTGGATATATGGCATTTTAAGACTTATCCAGCTAAATAGAAGCTTTTCCATTACTTAGCTGGACAAATCGGAACTTATCCAAATAAGTACAATATATATAGGGGTAGATTTTTTAAAAAAGTGCGTTTGTGTACTTTTGTTTGCGCACCAGGCGCAAACAAAAGTTCGCTGGATTTTATAAGATACGCGCTTAGCCGTGCGTATCTTATAAAATCCTGGATCGGCGCGCGCAAGGCTGCCGATTTTGGGCAGCCAGCGCGCCCGAGCCGCGCAGCCTGTCACCGTTCCCTCCGAGGCCGCTCCGAAATCGGAGCGGCCTCGGAGGGAACTTTCTTTCGCCCTCCCCTCACCTTCCCCTCCCTTCCCCTACCTAACCCACCCCCCCCCCCCGGCCCTATCTAACCCCCCCCACCTTTATCCACAGATTTACGCCTCCCGGAGGGAGATGTAAATCCATGCGCGCCAGCGGGCTGCTGGCGCACCGAGACTCGACCCGGGGGCGGTTCCGGAGGGCGCGGCCATGCCCCCGAAATGCCCCGGGCCGAAACCACGCCCTGGCCCCTCCCCCGAAATGCCGCGCCCCGCCCCCGAAATGCCGCGTCATCCGGTTCCGTCCCCGACACGCCCCTTCGAAAAACCCCGGGACCTACGCGCGTCCCGGGGCTCTGCACGCGCTGGCGGCCTATGGAAAATAGGCGCGCCGGCACGCAAGGCCCTGCTCGCGTAAATCCGTGCGGATTAACGCGAGCAGGGCTTTTAAAATCCGCCCGATAGTATTTGTACATTATTTTTACATGTGCACCCATGAAGGGTGCATTTATGTGTATTTTATAACCTGTGCATTTCATATATGTACAGATTATAAACTACAGAAATAAATATTTGTGCATCTATTATAGATGCATATAAGGGTGCAAGCGCACATGTTTCAAAGTTATATTCTAAGTGTTTGAATACTGGGTTGTTATGCAGCTAAAAATACACATGCTTGAATGGAATCATTTTGTAACTACCCACATTAGTGCAAAGTCTACAGATATCATTTACCCACTGACTTAATTTTCAAAATTAAATTACATGCATACTTTCATTTTGAAAACTACCTAAGAAAATGACCTGCACACATTTAATACTTGTTAATTTATATGGTGTGTTCTCTTGAGAAAAAATACATGCATATTTTTTAAAATTCAAATGTATGTATATACTTGCAACTCCTCCCTGATTCCAACCCAGAGAAGGATTGCTTGCACTGAGGGCAAAGTCATGCATGTAGTGGCACTGAGCAGGTAAATTTATCTGCACATAGGGAGGGCAATTTCAAAATGCCTGTTTCCATGGGTAAAGCATTATTTTACCCAGAAATTACTTTGAAAAGTACCCTCCATGATGTACATTAGATGTATTAGTGGTGTATACTTTTCTAGAAATTACACTTATGTGCAGGGAGCCTAACTTTCAAACAGCATTTGTGAGCATAAGTGGATACACAAAGATTAATGCTAGTATTTTATAAATTGTATGGTGGGACCTAAACAGTTTATAAAATACCAACAGATTTCTGCTCCAAATGTACACACACATATGTTTCAGTATGTGCAAATATTTGCAATGCAAGAGAACACATACTTTTCCTTCCCATTTTATAAGCATATGTGCATATATTTTACATGTGAAATAATTGTGACTCTGTGTGAATAAACACCCAGAATTAAATTCGGAGGCAGGTATTTCATAAAGTATGCACATATATCATTTTGAAAATACTCATGTGCATTTTTGGACTCACCAGTTTGCAAATACCTCCACCAGTTCACCCAGTCCTTCTCCAGTTCACTTAGACCAGGGTTGCCCAAACCTTTTGGGAGCATGGACCCCTTTTCAACCTCTAAAATTTTTGCAGACCCCAACATGCTTCCCTTTCCTTTTTACCTGTAGTTATATGTCATATAGAAACATAGAAACACAGAAATGAAAGCAGAAAAGGACCAAATGGTCCATCCAGTCTACCCAGCAAGCTTATGGTAGTAACTGCTAGCCATACAAGCCACCGTTATACTGGGGACACAATTTTCGCTGAGTTAGATCTGACACTTGTTTTTGACTAACTTTTGACATCTGAATCCAAAAATTACCCCAGTTTTTCTCTATCACGTCAACTTTTTAAGGTACAGGATACCCTCCCTTTGTCCCAAAAATCATACAAAATGTACATACAAAGGAAATAAAAGAAAAAAGTACCTGAATATACTGTTTATTTAGAATTATTTTATTCATACAAAGGCAATATATGGTTACTGTGAGTAAAATTGTGTACAAGTGGTAAAGTTCTGCTATCAAATATACATATTAAGGTAAAAATTTACACTTATAGCTTTTCCGGCAGTGTTCAATCTGTGGACAGTCTCGCCTGATGCTCCAACAATAGTCAGCCATCATATGTACATCCCAACTACCCTTATACCATGCCTCCATGACCTTCAAATCTTGGTGGAATCATTCACCTTGCTCATCACTGACTGCACCAAGGTTTTTCGTGAAGTCACCAAGATGGCTATGCAGAAAATGCACCTTGATGCTCATGTTGCAACGAAGCATTTTGAAGCTCTCCAAGAATTTCTGGACAATTTCGGTGTAATTCTGTGCTCGTGTATTTTCAAGAAAGTCCTTGACACGGTTTTTGAATGACAACTAAGCATTCTTTTGGAGTTCTGACATTGACCCGATGAAATGTTCATCTTTAATGAGCTGCCGAATCTGTGGACCGTCAAACACACCGGCCTTTATCTTTTCAAATGACAGGCTAGGAAATGCCAAAATGAGATATTTGAAACAGTCTCCTTTAGTTGGCAAAGCTTTAACAAATTGGTTCATGAGACCCAGTTTTATGTGCAGAGGTGGTAATATAATGTTCTTTCTGTCAACAAGTGGCTCAAGTAGAATGTTTGGATCACCAGTTTGCGGTAATACCTATGCGAAGCGCTAAGATAGCGCACTTTGCGATAAACAGCCTATTACCATAAAACACGCCCCTTTTCCTATTGCATGCGATATTTAGTGCATTTTGATAAATCCAGGCCTAAGACAGGCTGTAGAGAAAAAACCTGATGTGATAGAAGAAAACTAACTGCAGTTTTGAAATCAGCATGCTTATTTAAGTCTAAAATAGCTGAAAAATTGAACTCAACAGGAATTATGTTAAAAATTGTTCCCCATCAGTTTCCCAGACTGTCAAAGTCAGGGCCCTTGTTGGTTTCTGTTTGAGTCCAATTCCCTGTTAACTGTTGCCATTGAAGCAGACAGCAATGTTGGAGTTGATTCAACAGCATTAAGGCTTATTGGTTAAGGGCATATTATAAAATCCGGGGTCGGCGCGCACAAGGGGGTGCACACTTGTGCACCTTGTGCGCGCCGAGCCCTAGGAGAGCCCCGATGGCTTTCCCTGTTCCCTCCGCCCCTCCCCCACCTTCCCCCATGGCCGCCGCAAAATGGCGGCGGCCATAGACAAAAACGATTTGACGGAGGAGGTCGTTCCGGACCCCCGCTGGACTTTTGGCAAATCTTGTGGGGGTCAGGAGGCCCCCCCAAGCTGGCCAAAAGTTTCCTGGGAGTCCAGCGGGGTTCCGGGAGCGATTTCTTGCCGCGAATCGTTTTCGTACGGAAAATGGCGCCGGCAGGAGATCGACTGCAGGAGGTCGTTCAGCGGGGGTTTCAGACCGCCGCTGAACGACCTCCTGCACTCGATCTCCTGCCAGCGCCATTTTCCGTACGAAAACGATTCGCGGCAAGAAATCACTCCCGGAAGCCCGCTGGACTCCCAGGAAACTTTTGGCCAGCTTGGGGGGGCCTCCTGACCCCCACAAGACTTGCCAAAAGTCCAGCGGGGGTCCGGAACGACCTCCTCCGTCGAATCGTTTTTGTCTA
Organism: Rhinatrema bivittatum; assembly: GCF_901001135.1. Classification (NCBI taxonomy): domain Eukaryota; kingdom Metazoa; phylum Chordata; class Amphibia; order Gymnophiona; family Rhinatrematidae; genus Rhinatrema; species Rhinatrema bivittatum. Next base: position 732,191,510 of record NC_042615.1, on the reverse strand, counting down.
TGGCCGCCGCCATTTTGCGGCGGCCATTTTGAAAAATGGCGCCGGCTGAAGACAACACGATTCTATTGAGGGGGCCGTTCCGGACCGCCACCGTTCTGGACCACCGCCGGATCCCCAGGTAATTTAAAGCATTGGGGGTGGGGGATTTAATTTAAAGGGTCGGGGGTGGGTTTTAGGGGGGTTTAGTGTGCCGGCTCACGATTTTAACGATTTTTCACGATAGTTTACACACCCAAACGGCAACAATACGATTCTCTCCCCCTCCCAGCCGAAATCGATCGTTAAGACGATCGAGGACACGATTCACATCTCTAGTTACTAGTTAAGAAGACTGAGGAAGGGGATGGAGTAGACAAAACTCCATTTACAGAAGATAATGTATGGGAAGAGGTAGGAAAGCTGAAAGTGGACAAAGTCATGGGGCCTGATGAAGTTCATCCCAGGATACTGGGGGATCTCAGAGATGTGCTGTTGGGTCCACTGTGTGACCTGTTTAATAGATCCCTGACAATGGGAGTGGTGCCGAGTGATTGAAGAAGAGGAATGGTGGTCCCACTTCACAAGAGTGGGAGCAGAGAGGAAGCTGGAAACTACAGGCTGATTAGCCTCACCTCGGTGGTGGGAAAATTAATGGAGACTCCGCTGAAGGAAAGGATAGTGAACTATCCACAATCCAGTGGGTTGCTCAATCCGAGACAGCATGGATTCACCAGGGGAAGGTCCTGTCAAATGAATCTGATTGATTTTTTTGATTGGATGACTAGAGAATTGGATTAGGGAACAGCGCTCTATGTGATTTACTTAGATTTTAGTAACGTTTTTGATACAGTCCCACACAGAAGACACATGAATGAAATGAGAAGCTTGGGAGTGAGCGCAAAGGTGGTGGCGTGGATTATAAACTGGATGACGGATAGAAGACAGCGTGTGATGGTAAATGGAACCTGCTTTGAAGAGAAAATGGTGTTAAGTGGAGTGCCACAGGGATTGGTGTTGGCACCGGGTTTGTTCAATATCTTTGTGAGCGACATTGCAGAAGGGATAGAAGATAAAGTTTGTCTATTTTCAGATGATACTAAGATCTGCAACAGAGTGGACATGCTGGAAGGAGTAGAGAGAATGAGTCTGATTTAAGGAAGCTTGAACGGTGGGTGAAGATAAGGCAGCTGGGATTCAGTGCCAAGAAGTGCAGAGCCATGCATCTGGGGTGTGGTAATCCAAAAGAGCTGTATGTGATGGGGATGAAGGGCTGCTGTGCTCGGAACAAGAGAGACCTTAGGGTGATAGTGTCTAGTAATCTGAAGACGGCAAAGCAATGTGACAAGGCAATAGCAAAAGCCTGAAGAATCCTGGGCTGCATTGAGAGAGGAATAACCAGAAAGAAAAAGGAGGTAATAATCCCCTTGTACAGGTCCTTGGTGAAGCCTCACCTGGAGAACTGTGTTCAGTTCTGGAGGACCATATCTCAAAAGGGACACAGACAAGATGGAGGCGGGCCAGAGAAGGGTGACCAAAATGATGGGGGGGGGGGGGGGGGGGTCTCCATCAAATGACTTATGAGGAGAAGTTGAAGCTCCAAAATATGTATACCCTAGAGGAGAGGAGGTGCAGGGGAGATACGATACAAACCTTCAGCCTGAAAGGTTTTAATGATGCACAATCATCGATAAACCTTTTCTGTTGAAAAGAAATCAGTAGAACTAGGGGTCACGAAATAAAACTATAGGGAGGATGACTCAGAGCCAATGTCAGGAAATATTTCTTCAAAGAAAGGGTGGTGCCTGGAATGCCCTTCCAGAGGAGGTGGTGAAGACAAAAACAGCAAAAGATTTCAAAAGGGCATGGGATAAACACTCGGATTCCTTAAGGCTAGAGGATGGGAATGAAGAAAAGAGTGCATGGGGGTATCTTGCTGGTGTGGCAGTTACTACCCTTAACCAATAAGCCTTTATGCTGTTGATGCAGCTCCATCATTGCTCTCTGCTTCAATGGCAGGGGGAAAAGAGGAAAAGGGGGAGTTAGATTCAGACAGCAACCATCAAGGACATTGAAAAACAAAGGACAGAAAACAAATAAGCATGGGAGTAACTTGCTGATACGGCAGTAACTACCTTAGGGGTAGATTTTCAAAGCCTACACGCATAAATCCAGGTGGATTTACGCGCGCCAAGCCTATTTTGCATAGGCCCAGCGATGAGCACAAGCCCCGGGACGCGTGTAAGTCCCAGGGCTTGAAAACATGGATGGGGAATGGATGTGGCCAGAGACCTCTCCACTGCTGCTGGGCCCGGAGATTGCACGCCGGCCGAGTGCCAGAGGCTGGCGCAACTTCTGCAATAAAGGTTAGGGGGGGATAGGTAGGGCTGGGGGGCGGGTTAGGTAGGGAAATGGAGGGGAAGACAACACGATTCTATTGAGGGGGCCGTTCCGGACCGCCGCTGTTCTGGACCACCGCCGGATCCCCAGGTAATTTAAAGCATTGGGGGGGGGGGGGTTCGGGAGGGTGGGGGATTTAATTTAAAGGGTCGGGGTGGGTTTTAGGGGGTTTTAGTGTGCCGGTTTTCCTGCCCTCCCCCTTCCCCCGATTTACGATTTTTTAACGATAAATCGGGGGAATTGGTATTGTATCGTGGCCCTAACGATTTTTTGATGATTTAAAATATATCGGACGATATTTTAAATCGTCAAAAAACGATTCACATCCCTACTAGTGACAGTCCTTCTCCAGAGTTTTCTTTAGTGAACACTGAATTGAAGAGTTGTTTAATATTTCCACCATTTTTTAATCTCTCTCCACACATTGGTCCTGATCACATTTCAATTTCACTATACCTCTTTGGATCTGTCTCCTTTCTCTGATGTATCTGAAGATTGTTTTGTCAACTCGCTTTACCTCTTTGGCAATCTTTTCTTCTATCAGGTTTTTTTCCTTTCTTGATTACTTTTTTCATTTCCCTAAGTTTTAGCAGATATTCTTCCCCGTGTTCTTCTTTTTGGCAACCTTTATAATTTTTGAACGCTGCTTTTTTTTTTTTTCTTTTATTATGTCAGCCACCTCCTTTGAGATCGGTTTCATAGTTCTCTTATCTTTGTTTACTTTTCTAAATTATAGATTTGTTGCTTTTGTAATTGCTCCTTTTAGTTTAGCCCACTGTTGTTCCACCTTTCGCATTTTCTCCTAGTCTTCTAGTTCTACCTCCAGGTATGTCCCCATTTCGACAAAGTTTGTATTTTTGAAATGCAAAATTTGGGTCTTTGTGTGACTTTTCTGTGTCTTATTTATGATGTCAAACCATAACATTTCATGGTCACTGGTGCTGAGGTGGGCACCCACCCAGACATTAGAGATAATCTCCCCAATAGTGAGCATTAGGTTGAGTATAACACCCTACCTCTTGGGTTCCATTACCATTTATTTGAAGAGAGCCCCTTGCAGTGCATCCACTATCTCTCTACTTATGGTAGATTCCACAGAAGGGATTCTCCAGTCTACATCCAGCATATTAAAGTCTCCAACAATCAGTACTTCTCCTTTCTTTCTCACCTTTTAGATGTCTTCGACCAGATCTCTGTCCAGTTCTTCCATTTGAGTCAGAAGCCTGTAAACCACACCAGTAAAAATGGATGAACCATCATCTTTTTTTAGGACAGCCCATAATATTTCTTCTCTACCCCACTTTTCTTGCAGTTCAATTGCTTAGATATTGTTGACATAAAGAGCTACTCCTCCCCCTTTTCTGTCCTCTCTATCCTTCCTTAACAAGTTACAGCCCAGTATGGCTGTATCCCAATCATGAGAATCCGTGAACCATGTCTCCATGACTGCAACAATGTCCAATTCCCGCCTCCACCATTAGGGCATGCAGGTCTGGGATTTTATTGGCCAAATTACGAACATTCGTAGTCATAGCTTTTCAATTTTTTTCCCTTGATTTGTTGTACTTCATATGCACCTCTTCCGCTTTTTTGTGCTGATTGATTTTGTTATTTTCTCCTCCCATGTCCTGTATTGCTTGGGGGTGACATGCCACTCCATTGTCCATCTCCTGCCACCCCCACTCTTTAGTTTAAATGTCTGATAATATATGCTCTGAATTACTCACTTAGCATCCTCCTTCCTGCTGCAGACAATGTAGGCCATCCTTACCATATAGCCTTTTACTGCTCCATACACGACCCCAGCCTCCAATGTATCCAAAACTATTTTCTGTACACCCAGGGCTGATACAAGGGAATTAGGCACCATAGACTCCTTCTGACTTGTGCCATCCCCCCCCCCCCGGTTGCACCAACACCACCTGTCCCGCCCCAGGTCGCAGCTCCAATTTCTACCTCCAGGGGCGGGGACCACACACTGCCACTCCCCCATCCCCTGCACCACTCCCCTAAATTTAAATAAAATAACCCCTCCATACTCCCAAATCCCTAGACTCATGAAAACTCCTGGTGGTCTAGCGGGGGACCCGGGAGCAATCTGCCAGTCCCGGGCCATCGGCTGCCATTAAGTAAAATGGGGCTGGTGGCATCTAGTCATTACCATGTGTCAGGGGCTACCAGTGCCATTTGCCAGCCCATGTCACATGGTAGGGGCAATGGATGACCAGCACCATTTTAAAAAATTGTCCCTACCATTGCCCCTCCCTTGTGACAGGAGCCGGTCAATGGCACCGGTAGCCCTTGTTACATGATAAAGGCTAAAGGTCACTTGCACCATTTTGGTTAGTGGCAGCCAACAGCCCGGGAGTGGCAGATCATTCCTGCGCACCCCGCTGGACCACCAGAATTTTTGTGAGTCTTGAAGAGGTCGTGAAGGTGGCGCAACGGGGGAGGGAAGGCAGGTGAGGTGGGGGTTGGGCAGAATTTTAAAGAGACACTTTTTGCCACTTGAACATTTTGCCACTTGAAGCAGCCACCTTACCTTGCCTCATTGGCTCGTGAGCAGCAGTGGCACCCCCTAATGGTTGGCATCCTTGACCCAGGCCTAGCTCACCTAGTATTTCCACCAGCCCTGTGTACACCAGGTTTTGAGCCAGGAATTGAAATTATTTATATGGCATAGCTTCTCATTTCCCTTTCCATGAAGAGGTAATACTTCTGAAAATGAAATAGTCTTAAGAACATAAGAACATAAGAAAATGCCATACTGGGTCAGACCAAGGGTCCATCAAGCCCAGCATCCTTCCAACAGTGGCCAATCCAAGCCATAAGAACCTGGCAAGTACTTCATGGATACCATTTCTGTTTAGGTCATTGGAATACATATAATTGCAAAGCACAGCAGTAAATGTGCAAGACTGTACTTATATTCAATAATTTAAATAGTGAAGCTACAAGCAGCCACACAGCTGGATCTAAGGTAACTGGGGGGAATGGACTGGGGAAGGGAGAGACAGAGGGAAAGAGTAGCAGGGTGGGAGAGAGATACAGACTGGTGGAGATGGACTGGTGGAGGGAGAGAGAGATAGAATGGTGGAGATGGACTGTTGGAGAGAGAGAGAAAAACTGACCAGTTAGAGAGGAGAGACTGGCAAGAGAAAGATTGGCAGAGAGAAAGAGTATGAGAGACTCATGGGGATGGACTGGTGGATGGAAAGATAGATAGACTGATGGAAATTAACTAGTGAAGAGAGACAGACTGATAAAAATGTACTGGTGGAGATGGACTGGTGGAGGGAGTTAGAGAGAGGGACTGGTTGAAGGGAAGAGTAAGTGATTGGTGCGGATGGACTGGTACAGAGATAGAGAGACTGATGGGGATGGAGGGGGGATAGAGAGAGACTGGTGGGGATGTACTGTAGAGGGAAGAGAGAAAGTGGTGAGAATGGACTGATGGAGAGAAAGAGAGAGAGTAAGAGACTTGTAGGATGGGCAGGTGGAGAGAGGCGGGGATCTGATTGTGATGGACAGTGGAATAGAGACAGAGTGTGAGAGACTAGTGGGGAAGGGAAGGAGGGATGTTTGAAACAGGCCCACATCACTAAAAGAGAAATGTGGAGAGAGATTTAGTGCACATAGCCCTTCTTCCCCTCCGTCCCCAACATGGTATTTATTTTTTATGATTTTTTTTTTTTAAGAAAATCATCTATGACAGGGAAACCTCCCTGTTACTTCATTCTTGGCAAGGGTCCAATGGCTCTCTCCATACCTGCCTGTTGCCAAATTCCATCTATGCAGAGATAGGACACCCCCATTCCTAAAGCAAAAGATACCACTACAAACATTTTGCACCATTGTCACAAAGTGCTGGGCATGTATGTCAGTGGCATTTCTAGACAGAAGAAGCTTCTATGTAAAAAAGAAACCCCTGTCCGGTTTCAACCATCTAAGAAAACTATCAACAAAATTATTCAAGTGCATTAATCAATGAAAATTCTTCTATATAGAAGTGGAACAGAATCCCAATATAAAATCTGCACTTCAAATTCTACAATACCCTGCATTCATAGAAACTCTCCCAACAAAGGGTGCAGAGCAGAACAAAGGTGCTTCCCCTTACCACTCACCATAAAAAAATAATAATCAGATTCTGGTGGCACCTCATTAACAGTAACACAAACTCTCTCCACTACCAGGAACATTGTATAATTCAAAATCCTGTAAAAAATGTACTTGGGACCTGTAGGAAGCCTGCCATACCATAACACCCTAACTGCCAGACTCAAACAGTAACAATTCTACCTAAGAAATGGAAATACTGCAAATATTACAACAGGCCCTAAAACATTAATATACCTCCTGTTAGGATAACTAAACAACTCCAACTGCTGTAGATGCCTATACTATACTATACAAGTCCAGCTGCTGTAGGTGCCTACACTATACTAAACTATAGGCTAAGTCTCACATGCAGAACACAGACAGACCCTTGCAAAATACAAAATAAAGAGACCATAAAGTATAAATAAAAACATGCAGACAAAATCTGAACTGGAAATCTCAATGCAACAATGGAAAAACAAAAGCATTAAATTCCTCATAATTCATCAAACAATACAATCATGAACTATAAAATATCAATAATAGTAAAATCATACTAATAAAAAGAATATTTCAAAAGAACTGATATATAGAACATCCAAAAAGTAAAAACACATAGATTATTTTTTAATTTCCCAAGCACCAATACAATATTTCAAAACATCAGACACATCAAATAATAGCCAACAATTAAAACTAATAAGGATTCCCCACTCTACATACCTGATTTCCAATTGCCCTGACATTGCTGTGGATTAGGAAGGGAAAACACAGTTTTTCACCTCTCTCTTACATATAAACATGCACATGTTCATTCTCACTCACACACACACATTGTTCCTCTCTTTTCACTCACATGGTCCTCTCTGTCTCACAAACACAAAAATGCTCACATTCATTCTCACTTATACACACATACTCCCTTTCTCACATACACATACACACACAAACACACACATTCTCACACATGCTCCCTCTCTCACAGATACACATGCTTACGTTCATCCTCACTCACACACATGTTCTCTCTCTCTCTCTCTCTTTCTCTCATACACACAGGTTCTCACACCCTCACTCTCACCTGGGTCTCTTCCTCTTTATTTCCTGGAGTCTGCGATGGGGGGGGTCCCACAGCCGCCTCCTCTCTCAGGCTACCAGCATGTTGGAATGTGGTGGAGGCAGCCCCTTGGTATTTTTCAATCTTCAGCCGCCAACAGGATGGGTGTGCCGACAGCCTGTTGGTCCTACTCCAATCTTCAACTGCCAGTGGGATGGGTGCGCATGTGGCCCTGCTACCTCCTTCTGTCTTCTTTGGCTGGGGGGTGCTGGCAGCCTATCAGGCCTCTTCCTTTGCAGCAGGGGATTTCTTCTATCCCTGCTGACTTCCCACGGACCCCCTGTTATGGTTTGATGGACCCATAGGGTCCACAGACCACAGGTTGGGAACCACTGACCTAGACCCTTTAGCTCTTCACCCTGAACCCCCATCAGTTTACCCAGACCTCCATCCAAAACTGCAGACAACAGATAAGGTTGATTTCACTTCCGTGAGTCGATTAGAAGGTATCAAAATGTCAAAGTGTACAAATAACTTAAGTAATGTATATGAATATATCTCTTTTAAAACAGCAAGTTTACCAACTGCTGTGCATACTTTGGGATCCTGCCCAGGAAGATCCCTAGATTGCCCTTTTTTTCCCCTTAAAATGTATGCGTGAAACTGAAAATATACACATACTTTTGATATTTATAAATTAGTATATACTCACATGCATGCTACTTATATGCATGTATGTTGTTTTTATGTGCAGAACCGCTTTGAAAGTTTACTCTATGCAAACACCCCCAAAACACCTTCCTTCCCCCAGAGCACCTCTTTTCTGCTTAGCCAAAGATATGCGCATACTATGAAACAATGTGTACTTTTAGGTAGCTAAATAGCCATTTTTCCAGGTATGGCTGACATTTAGGTTAACTCTATTTTAATCCATTTAAAATGCACCCAAGTCTTTGAAAATGTATTTAAAGGTCCATCATTGGCATGAAGCATAATTATGTTGCAACAGATTTATCAGTTTCAAAGGTCAACACTCCCATCTTGTGGCTTTTAAAGAAAATGCATGACTTTTAGAATTTGTCTTTACACAAAGAACAGCTGAAATAATCTGAAAATTATAAGCAGTAGCACCAATTGTCAAAGCATAAACCTTGGCTACTGTCTATTAGTACCTCTTTCTTACGCATTGTAATTAAATTACTGTAAAAGTACTAAAGTATATATCAAAAGAAAAGAGTACATTTTTCTTCGCTCATCTTAAAAAGAGACAATAGCACTTCCATCTACATGATGTGGTCTACAAACCTCCGACTCGGATGGAGGAACTAGACAGAGATATGGCATCCAAACGGTGGGAAGTAATGAAATGGGGAGGTGTGTTGGTTGGAGACTTTAACTTGCTGAACGTGGCTTGGAGTATCCCTTCTGCAAAATCAGTGAGAAGTAGAAAGACTGTGAATTCCTTTCACAGATCACTGCTCAAGTAAATGGTGGTGGAATCCATAAGGGGAGGGGCAGTACTGGACCTGGTGCTCATCCGTGTCTCTAATGCTCAGCCAGGTACCCACCTGAGCACCAGTAATCTTCAACCATATGGCTTGATACAATGGCCAAGGGGGGAAGAAGTCACACAAAGCTCAAAGTCCTGGATTTCAAAAATATTGACTTTGGTAAAATGAGGACGTATCTTGAGCGGGAGTTGGTGGACTGGCATAGATGAAGTGAAAAGACAGTGGGCCAAACTAAAATTATCTATAGCAATGATAGCAAGTCCTTATGTAAGATAAGAGAATAAAAAGAAAAGGGAGCCATTAAGTTTCCAAAGTTTTCCAAAGAGATGGCTGAAAAATAAATGCAAAAGGTTCAGCATTCAAAAAGTGCAAAGGATCTCGAAAAGAGGAACACAAGGAAGAATACTTGGTAAAGCTGAAAGAGACAAGGAAATAAATCAGGATGGCAAAAGCACAAGTGGAAGAAAGGACTGCTAAACAGGTCAAGTGAGATGACAAAATAATTTTCAGATATGTCAGGGAAATGAGGAAGGCCAGAGACTGAATTGTAAGACTGAAAGGTGACAAAGAACCATGTGTGGAGAGAGGTGAGAAAAAAGCAAAAATGCTAAATAAATGCTTCAGTTCCATGATCAGTAAGAAAAGACTGTAGATGAGAACCACTGCTGGTTGGCAGGAGCAGATACCACACCAGTTATGACAGTGTTTATGCAGAATTAGACAAATTGAAGTTAGACTACGTGATGAGATCATGTGAGATGGGCCTGCATGGGGTCAACCAGTGCCATTTTGAAGAGCCAAGAGCAAGCAGGGCTTGTTCCTGCTCCCTGAAGAACTCCAGAACCTTATGGGGTAAGTTTGGGGTGGCCGAGGGGTGGCAGGGACCCCATTCAGAGGCTTTGGTTTTTTTAAAGAGCAGGGTTTAGAAGTGAAAGGAACATTGAGATTGGACTATTTTTCAACATATTTAGGGACCACATGGTGTGAGGGAGAGGTTGTCCCTTGCCCCATGGACCACCATGGATTTGATACAAGGGGATAGAGAGCTTTTCCTGAACTATGCATCTCCTTTAAACCAGAGTGGCCATACGTTTTCTACCCATGTAAATAAGCTGGATAGAAAACTTATGAAGAAAACACTTCTACCAGGACATCCAAAAAAGATAATTGTATCCCATTGAAGTTTAGTTAACTATTTAGCAAAAACACACTTGAGAGGACATCTTGCTTGCCAATTTTCACTTGAGTCTGAATTAATTAGTTGCTTTGCCTGATCTTGCATCACAGAAGCTCAATAATTCACTTTGTAGCTAATTTTCACACGAAGCAGACTAAGCACCAAAATTTATAATGACGAAAGCCTGAAAAGCTGGCATTTTTTGCTTGTGTAATCCCTGTGAACCCGGATAACAGTTCCAGAGGCCATATATCACACCTCTGTTTAAAAAGACAATGTAGCTATTCCATTTGATTTACTTTCCAGAGTTTCCTGCACAGGGGGAAAGCTTTCTTTCAAGGCCCTCACAATTGCTCTTTACACTCGTTACTTTTTCTTCTTCAGAGCACTGATACTCACAGCTCAAAGAATAATAAAGTCAATACTCAACAATTCAAAAGGAGAATTATTTGGTGGTTTCCAACATTTCTCTTCTACTGATTAGGTGCAAATGATGATTTAAAGTCTTTATACCTGTGTACTTCATGTTTAAGTTTTTACAAGTACTTTTAGTAAGTTTGTTACTTCTTACACTCTTTCTCAATTCAGAAGTTTCTCCAATTTACTTAGTTCCTTTATTTAAGCCATATCTTTCCTCCAATTGGAATGCAGAGCAAGTTTGTTACTTCCCTCCCATGGTAGTTGAAGTATCAAAGATGTACTTTGATACTTCAAAGTAGGAGGGAAGTAGTTACTAGGGATGTGAATCGTTTTTGAACGATTAAAATTATCGTCAGATAATTTTAAAATCATCCTAAATCGTTAGAGTGCAATGATACAATACAAATGCCCCCGATTTATCATCAGGGGCATTTGTATTGTATCGTTAAATAGGGCACGGGAATTATTTGGGGGAGGGCGGGAAAACCGGCACACCAAAACAACCCCTAAACCCCACCCCGACCCTTTAAAACCAATTCCTTACCCTCCCCCCACCCTCCCAAACCCCCCAAAATGTTAAATTACCCGGAGGTCCACTGGGGGGGGGGGGGGTCCCGGCGCGATCTCCCGCTCTTGGGCCATCGGCACCATTTTGGCTGCCACTAATTAAAATGGCGCCGATGGCCCGATAAAAAAAAAAAAACCCACCCGACCCTTTAAATCGACCCCCCCTTAGCCTCCCCCCCCCCCCCCACCCCTTTTTTTTTTTAGGGAGGCCCGCCGCCGCCAAAAAAAAAAAAAAACACCCGACCCTTTAAATTGACCCCACCCTCCCAACCCCTCCAAAATCTTTTAAAATACCTGGTGGTCCAGGGGGCCTCGGGGGGCCTCGGGGAGAGATCCAGGGGGGCCTCGGGGACAGATTTCCTGTTCCCAGGCATCAAGCTGATCTAAAATAAAATGGCGCCGATGCCCCTTTGTCCTTACCATGTGACAGGGTATCCGTGCCATTGCCCGGCCCCCTGTCACATGGTAGGAGCACTGGATGTTTCTATTTCCCTCTTGTATTACTAGCGGTGATAACCTCTTAATCCTCTTTCTCCTAATTTTTAATAGATATTCAAGGGCCATGGATATGGTCCATCTCCTCTCCTTCTCTCCCCTTTCTCCTTCTTCCTTTCATACTTAGGACAGCTGAAATCCTCTCCTTCTTGGATTTTGGTAATCTCCGATTCTTCTTGCTGGAAGGGAACCCTCTCTCATTGTATTGAAAAGTAAAATTAAGTAAGCTTAACTTAGTCCAAAAGGATTTGACACTCCAAAACTCAAATACTTAATTAAAGATTAAAGGCTAGAATAAGAGTGTGAAAGAAACTGTCATCCAAAATAAAGAACTCTATGGAGGTTTTAAGCTAGGTCAGAGCTCAACAAAAGGCATGTTCTCTCCTCAAAAGCAAAAGAGATCCACAAGAGTAAAATGGTGATCTCTCTAGAAAAACAGTGGGACTGCTCCACTGCTTGCTTCCACATGTGGGAGCTGTAAACCTACAATGTAATTCCTGAGACTCACCCCACATCAATTGGTATATGCAACTCCTCATCTTCTCCAACTTAGACTATTGCAACACCCTACTCCTTGGACTACCACTCACTACTATCCGTCCTTTCCAAATCTTACAGAACACAGCCACTAGAATTCTAACTGGAACAAAAAAAACATGAACACATCACACCAACCCTCATCTCATTACACTGGCTCCCAATAAAATACCGAATAGAATACAAAGTACTTACAATCCTGCATAAAATAATAATAGGACAACAAACCAACTGGCTAAACAAATCCATCGTAATCCCCACACTCCAAACGGAACCTACGCTCAATGAATAAAAGCCTCCTCAAAATCCCCCAGCCAGAACCACTTGACTGAACACAACCCCGTGAGAGAGCCATATCCATCACCAGCCTCACACTATGGAATTCATACCAACTAAAATAAGAACTCAACCAAACATAAAATGTTCAAAAAGAGCTGAAAACCTGACTGTTCACCAGAGCCTACTCAAATTCACTCAACCAACCAAGCCACCAAGTACAAACGCAACCATACCAAGAAGATTTACTAAGAAACTCTTACCATAAGATTACCTAAGACGATGTGCAAATGCCTCATATAGTATTTAACACACATAACCCTTGTCTGAAAATACTTACAGTTTAGCGCTTTAGCTTCTTGGATTTGTCCACCTGGACATCTAGAAATTTGTGGCATCTTCTGCCCTACTTTGAAAACTGTTGTGTTGCCCCTGCCCCAATCTGGATACAGGCACAGGGCTCACTGGGCAGGTCATTGACCGTGGCAGCAACTATGTCCCCACCCCCCCAGGTCTTTCCTGTGCAGTGAAGGGGAGGGGGGAAAGTAATTTTAAAGCTCTTAGGGATCTTCTCCCTTCTCTGGAGTTCTTCAGCATATCAATTCAGTCATAGCCAGCCAAACCACACTGAACCCAAAGGCTGTTGTTCAAAATAAAAGTCTTTACTGATCTCTGATGGCAGGCAACAAAATCCAAGCAACACACTGAATGCCCAACGCATCACAACAGTTCAGCAAATACCGTTCAACAGCACAAAAAATAACTCAGACTCACATTGTAACAAAATGCTGCACATCCTTAGCAGGTAAGCTCTCTTGAAAAAGGACCCTCGTCTTATAACGTTCCCCAGGTACTTGTGTTTGGATGTAGCTCTCCTTCTTTCCTCTCTCTCTCTCTCTTTCTCTGTAATGTCCCTTACTTCTCAAACAGGTGGACCTCTGGTTATTCCTGTTTTTTCAGTCAGCATCTCTGCAGGACCTTCCTCTATTAGGCAGCATTCTCTCTGACTTCCACAAAGAATAATCCCTCTTACTTCAAACTTATTTGAATCTCTGGCTGATTCCTTTTGTCATTCAGCAACCCTCCAGGATCTTCCTCATCTGGGCAGTTTCTTTTCAGAAGTTCCACCAAGGAAATGCCACCAATGAAATTCCTCCTTTTTTGCTCTAAACTTCTCAAGTACTCTCTCTTGACAGAAGAGGAATAATGACTTAAAAACTCTCATCCTTAATACTACTTCTCAGCTTTTGCAGCATTTCAGAAACTCTCTTAAACCCTAAAACATATTCCTTCCCTGAGACATGGGGACACTGACCTTAAACATAGCCAGCTTCCTGGACAGGAATTCTTTCAGGCTCCCTTCTATGAGAGAGGGCCATTTCAGGTTCTTTCCCACATCAACACCTCCTAAAGGGAGAGACTCTGATTCCACCAGCACCTTCTTTGGAAAAGCATTCTGAACTCTCCCTGTACTCACATGGGCACAGGAGTGTTCTCAACCTAAGACACTCCCCACTGGGGAGTATGTAACGTTTCTAAGCACCCCTTGTCTAATCTGGCATCACTCACATGAGAAGGATATGTTCAAACCACTGACTCTACAGCATCCAGGGGCAACTCTATTAATAAGGGCAAATTAGGGGTCCACATACATTATTACTTTATCATTATTTATTTTATTCTTTATTTTAACATTTTATATATCAAGACTCCCTGTGCTAGGGGAAAATTACAAAGCTAAAAATCAAACAATTTAAATTTTAGAGAAATTGTAGCAATATAATATAGAATATATAGAAATCCTATAAAATGTTAGAATCTTTTTCTCTTTCTTGACCCCTTAGACCCACAATATTGCCAGCATTACTACTATTACTATCATTAATTAAAGACCATTTGGTACTTAAGCAAAGGCTATTGTTACTTATGTAAAGGCCGAAGTCAGATCCATCTATTACACTTTACAAATAAACATCTGAAATGCAAACACCTTAGGCACTAATTTCATTTCAATACATAAGCCATGTTTGGTTAGACAGATTTATTCTGGAATAAGGAAAAACTGGCATTTATCATTATCTCATAAGATGTGCATTTATTTTAAACAAATGGCACATCTAAACAAAAAAAAAAATGTGGTTCGTTCCAAATGGAACATACTAAAAAATGTTTAGTATTTTGTATTGGTTTGGAAACAAAAATGGGCCTCACTGAGGCCCTCCAAATTCTTCCCACCCTCTAAAAAAGCCTCAGGGCCTGGGCTTACCCAGCTGGGCTAAGTCAGGCCCAGTCAGGGCCTCCCCACATTTCTCTGTCCTCCTCAGACCCCTGCTAGAAAAATGCAATAGCTAGGCCGAGTCAGGGCCTCTCTGGGCCCTTCCAGCCCCCTAGAAATATTTTCCGGATCGTAGACTTCCACCCCGGCCCCCCACTTACCTGCTTTCTGTTGGATCTATAAGTTGAAAAGGGCAGGAGGGATGCCCCCTCCCTCCTGCCCTGCTGACCAGAAATTTAAAAATGGCTTTGCAGCCCTTCTGCTGGTCTCAAGCATGGCCAGTGCCATTATGGCCTGGGCCCTGAATTTTCTGTTAGGGATGGGAGTGGGGTTGTAGGGACTAGGGAGGCCCTGGCTCAGCTTGGCTCAGTCCAGTCAAGTAGGACCAGGTCCCCCAAGACTTTCTTAGAGGGCTTCAGGGAGGCTCATTTTGGTTTTTGGTTTTGGGAAAAATGTTTTTTCATGCTTTTTTTTTTGTTGTTTGAGAAATAAACCAAAGGAAAAAAATGTTAAACAGAGAATTGAAAAAAGGAAAACAAACTAAAACCAAAATTGTTCATATGTAGATCCTTATTAGGTTCATTACCTAAAAGTCATGATATGAAGATCTAACTGTTTCATTGATGACTTGGATTATGTTTTCAAATATGAATAACTTTTTTGTTTTGCTATCAACAGAAGAATGTATGTAGCTGCATCTCAGTCAGCTCTTGGGCATGGGGCTGTTTGTTGAAGCAGGCTATCCTCATTCCTTTCCACAACTTCTGTCACATGGCTGAGCCTCTGGCTAAACTCTGTTGTCAGGTTGGACCTCCACACACATTCTCTGCCGGATAGCCTGTTTTCCAAGACCTCTCACAGAAGTTCCAGTCCTCCTTCACCAAAACTATCTTAGGAAGGGGCAAGGGACCTTCCTTCACCTCTCCTCCTAGACTTCTTCTTTTCTGCACACACTGGAATCCCTTCACTTTTACTCCTAACCCCTTTCCTCCCTAGCAAGGCCTGGCACAACCCCAGCTCTGGGTTTCAGCCACCATTTCCGGACAGGAACAGCTTCTCTTTCCTCCTCCTAGAATCTTCCCTGTGAAGGGATAAGGCCCAAAGACACCACACTGTGGAGAAATGGATATTCTGAGGACTCCAGCTTCTCAAATCATGTCTTCTTTCTGCTTTCTCCTACTGCATCACATGGGTGCAATCCTTTATTCAGACTCAAAACCCCTCTCACTGGGAGTAGTGCACTTCATTAACATACCTATTAACATTAACATTAACATCACTATAGGAGCAGGGTCTGAAAGACTTCTGACACTTATTGCTGGCAAACAGGCTAGCTGAGGCCCACCACTTGCCATATCAGAAAAGGACACACACTGCTGGTAATGGGCAGGAATTTGGCACTCCCTAACATATATAAGTAAAGGACCCTTTCCCCTATCCTTTTTGCAGAGGGGAGAAAATACACTTACAAAGCCAAGGAATATTACCATTGGGTTTATTGGAATGAGAGCTACAGAGAATTTATAGATCCAGGACATTACCTCCTGCCAATTAAATGTATTACTGGGCATAACCAACACATTTGAAAAGATGGATCCCTTTTCTCCACACCCCCATTAGCACCCGTTTGATGGCATTAACTCCATTCTTTACAATCTGAATGAGGTGTGATGCCACTGATATAAGAGTTTATATCAATTTGTTTTGGTTGTCATGTACAAAGAGTTACTGTGGCTAATTCTCTAGATTATCTGATCATATTATCTCTCTCTCATATCCTGACATGTATCCTTTATCTATAACATTTTTTATATTAGATTATCAGGTCTCCATCCTCTTGCAAAATTATTTGGTAGATCTTTGATAATAATTCCCTATTAACAAGTGGGCCTGCTAATAGCTTTTTGAATGCTGTAAACTGCCTTTGATTACATTTAACTGGGATTTTATTCAACGTGCCTTTTAATTGTAAGTGGTCAAATGTAGGTCTATGTATCATTTTTAGTTTTTCTGTAAGATATTATTGTGACAAAATTTCTCCTTACACAAATAGCTACCTTGTCTGAAATGGTGCAGAGTCCAGAATCCTTTCTTTGTTCTAGGACACATGATAGAGGTTCCTCCTTACCCCATTTTGTTTGTTCTCACTTTTGAGCCAAATAGCTAACCTACAGGCCGATACAGTACAGTACGCTCCGGGAGCGCACTGTTAGCCTTCTATTGGATGCGCGTTTTCCCTACCCCTTATTCAGTAAGGGGAGGAAAACTTGCGTCCAAACCCGTGGCACCTAATAGCGCCCTCCAAATGCAAATGCATGTTGAGGGCCCTATTAGTATGCGCTCGGATACAGAAAGTAAAATGTGCAGCCAGCCGCACATTTTACTTCAGAAATTAGCGCCGACCAAAGGTCGGCGCTAATTTCTTCCAGCACCGGAAAGTGCACAGAAAAGCAGTAAAAAACTTGCTTTTCTGTGCACCCCTCCACAATATCATAGTGATATTAAGTCGGAGGTCCCGAAGAGTAAAAAAGTAAAAAAAAAAAAATTTGAATTTGGCCCGCGGCTGTCGGGCCGAAAAACCAGACGCTCAATTTTGCCGGCATTCCAGTTTCCGAGCCCGTGGCTGTCAGCGGGCTCGAGAACAGATGCCAGCAAAATTGAGCGTCTGCTGTCAAACCTGCTGACAGCCGCTGCTCCTGTCAAAAAGGAGGCGCTAGGGACACGCTAGTGCCCTAGCGCCTCCTTTTGCCCAGATCTACCGCCGACCTAATTTAAATACTGCATCGCGTGCACTGGTGAGTGGCCGGTTGCGCGCGCCGGGAGAGCGGGGTTCGCCACCTCTCCCGCAGGACTTTACTTGTATCGGCCCGCTAATTGGAAGTCACCACAATATATCAGATATATGTAGCAGGAAAGGCACAGAGCACAGAGTTGCTTGAGGTTCCAAGATGGCTGCCTAGGAGAGCTGTGCATTGTGAGCTCCTTTGGTATTCTATTTCTTGCTGTAGTATTTACCCATATGGGGGAGAAAGCGAAAACCACGAGGAGAACCTTTCTCTGCAGTCCCCTCTATGTCGACACCAGTCTCAGGACTCATGGATGCCCACATCGTGCGCCGGGACATTAATGTGGGAAGTTTTCAGCCGTTGGAGAGTCAGGGAGGGGAAGATGAGCTCCCCTCTCTCCCAGGCTCAATGTCACCATTTTTGCCCCACAGAAGGGACACTGCCAGGGAATCCGGCAAAAGAGAGAGCTGCCCCTGTACCGACAGGAATGCTGTCCGACCGAAAGGTCGTGGGACGAGACTTGGCAGGTATCGGAGGGGCAGCGGCCTCTACAGCGAGCCCAGGAAACATCGATGGGCAAACCGGCATTGGAACAGGTCTATCCTTAGAAGAACAAGCAGGAGCGGCTGCAGCACTCCCTATAATAACTGTGCCAGAGGTGGTAAGACTCTCTTCATTTTCCTTAGAGACAATATGGGAAACCATTATTGAAATGAGGGCTTCTATTTTGCAGCAAGTTTATCCAATAAATGATAAAATTAAACAAATTAAGGAAAAAGTGAATGTGCTAACTCACACTACTGTGGAACTGAAACGCCAAGCTTTGGTGGACAGGCAACAGATAAATGAAATAAAAACAACTCAGGTAGCAATGATCAAAGAGAAAAATAGCACAGCAAGAAAAATGGAGAATCTAGAGAACCTAAGTAAAAACAGGAACTTAAGGTATATACATTTTTCCAGGTTCCTTTAATTCTCCTAGATAATTGTTCAAATGGTACCTCTTGGATATATTATAAATAGAGGAGTCTGCTGTACCCCCGATTACAAAAATCTTTTTTGTATCTAAGTTGAGAAGAGCAGTGGTACAATCGGAGGAAGGAACATCAAATGAGCCTGCATAAATTCAATCTTTTAATATTTCTAATCTGTTGGAGACCTCAGATACAGATTTGGCAAAACCAGCAATACTAATAGTGACATTAGCACTGGAACATGATAAAGAGTGGCTTTTCCGTTTAAGTTTACGACATAGAAATGATTCATTTCTTGGTTGCAAAATAAGAGTTTATCCAGATGTCTTACGTGAGACACAGAAAAGAAGAAAGGCCTTTCTGCTATTAAGACCAAATTCTACATATTGGGGGGGGGGGGGGGCATTTTATTTAAAATTTCCCTTAAATGCATAATAAAATACTGTAATAATACATATATATTTTTTGATCCTCCCCAATGAACCCAGTTTTTAGTTGGGAAAACTGCAGCATTACCAGCGAGTTCTAATATTGATGCTGTACGTCCCTCATACTCTATGGTCTCGGTATCTTCTAAGCTGTACTTGATATAGATTAAGAATTGTTCTTATATTTCTTTAGGTTGTATATAACCTCCCTCCTTTCTCATGTGCGGACTTTATACACAGAAACTTTAAATATGTATTTTCTTATTTTTTAGATTTCTTTGTATTGAGTCAGATGGAAACTCTCTGTATTTTTTTCAAAATGGTATTCTTGATGTTAAATTGTTAAAATGCATAAATTAAAAAAAAACAACCAAAAAAAAACATCTTGGAAGTCCGAAACCAGATGTATTTCACGCATTAGAAAGGTGGTTGTTACGGTCCCAGGCCGTTTGCCCCGGTCCCCTCCCTCACCTCGGGCCGGCCCGGGGCGCTGAAGCACCTCCCCGATACAGTAGGCCTGATCCTGGCCTCTGCCGCAGCGCTCCCGCCACGAGGGAGATGCCGCCGATCTGACGTGCTTGGCCCTGCCACCTAGGCGCGCATGCGTGCAGGGACTCGAGCCCTCGGATATATAGTTTCATCCACGGGCTTCCATATGGACACTGATAAAGTGGCGGCCATTCGGGATTGGCCACAGCCAGTAGGGGTCAAAGCCCTACAATGCTTCCTGGGCTTTGCCAATGTCTATCGCCAGTTCATACCCCATTACTCCCGGATCATAGCACCACTTACGGCCCTTACCAGGAAGGGTGCTGACGCGAAGAATTGGTCCCACACGGCAATAAGATGTTTTCCAGAAGCTGAAAGGAAGCCTTTCTCCTCGACATCTGTCTTCACCATCCTAATCCACAGTGTCAGTTCATCATGGAAGTAGACGTCTCTGATGTGGCGGTAGGGGCTGTTCTGAGCCAGTTATCCATGAAAGGCAAAACCCTACCATGTTCCTATTATTCCAGAAGATTCTCTCCGGTGGAGAGAAAATTATAGTATCGGCGATAAGGAGCTCCTGGCCATTAAACTCGTGCTGGAGGAGTGGGTGACAATGGCTAGAGGGGGCCCAATACCCCATGATTGTCTATAAGGATCACAAGAATTTGGAATCCTTGTGCTGAGCCCAATGCCGCAATTATCGGCAAGCCTGATGGTCGCTCTTCTTTAGCCGGTTCAATTTCCTGCTCCGGTACAGGCCAGCCTCCAAGAACTTTAGGGCAGACGCCCTCTCACGCACGGCTGAAACAGAGGATAACTCGGATCCACTATGTTATATCCTCGATCCAGCCAAGGTCCTTCTTGCAGCTTCAGAGGTGGTTCCTATGGGTAAAACGGTCATACCCGTGCGCCTGCGCAAGAAGGTGTTGTCTTGGGCTCATGACTCCTTGACTGCAGAGCATTCGGGGGTCGCTCGGACTTTGGATCTGCTGACCGAATATTACTGGTGGCCTCAGGTAAGGAGAGATGTTCATCTCTATGTCAGCTCCTGCCCAACCTGCGCTCGACAAAATACACCTACTGGTCACCTGTGGGGGCTCCTTCAACCATTACCTATTCTCAATGAGCCTTGGACCCATTTGTCCACCGATTTCATCTTGGACTTGCCAGCTTCAGAAGGGAAAATAGTAATATGGGTCACGATCGACAGGTTTTCGAAGATGGACCACTTTGTCCCTCTCACTAAGTTACCAACGGCTCCTGAGCTTGCTAGCCTTTTCACCCAGCACATCTTTCACCTACATGGACTTCCTCTCCATATTGCCTCCGAACGGGGCTCACAGTTCACGGTGAAATATTGAAGAGCACGCTGCAAAACATTTGGGGTCCAGTTAGACTTCACGACCGCCTTTCATCCCCAAGGCAATGGCCAAGCGGAGCGCACAAACCAGACCTTGAAAGCCTTCCTCTGAGCCTTCATGGGAGACCTACAAGATGATTGGGTGGCCTTACTCCCGTGGGCAGAATTCTCCTACAACCACCATAGGCATTCGGCCACCGGTAGGCCTCCCTTCCAGTAGTCTATGGGCAGCGTCTCCGACCTCCCTTGCCTTTGCCATTGGCTGTTTCCGTCATCAGCCGTCCAACTCACAGCTTCAACAGCTACGCAGCCTCTGGGGCTCTACCCGGGAGAAACTTCAATGCACGGCAATCACGGTAAAGAGGTACACGGACCGTCTGCGATGTCCAGTGCCAAAGTTTCCGTCCCGGGGACAAGGTATGGTTATGTACTAAAACACCTTCGCCTGCGGGTTCCTTCTATGCGCCTGGCTCTGAAGTAACATTGGCCCATTTCCAGTCACAGAACGAGTGGGTGCTGCTCTTACCGACTCCGCCTTCCCTCTACGCTCAGGGTTCATAACGTTTTTCACGTTTCATTGCTCAAGCCATTGGTTTTGTCTGTCTTCCATAACAAGATCCCTGAACCTGCTGCCCCTGCGGCCCAGGAGGACACTGTCTACCAAGTGAAAGAGGTTTTGGATGTACGGTTCCACGATCGTAGATGGGAATACCTCCTTTCTTGGGAGGTTTACGGCCCTGAGGAGAATATGTGGGAACCATCTTCCAACATCCTGGACAAGGGTCTTCTCCACCAGTTCCACTTGGATCATCCTGCAAAGCCCAGGCCCCCGGGAAGGGGGCGTAAGAGGGGGGGTACTGTTATGGTCTCGGGCCGTGTCCCGGTCCCTCCATTCACCTCGGGCCGGCTCAGGCTGCTGAAGCGCCTCCCCGATACACTAGGCCCGATCCTGGCCTCTGCCACGGCGCTCCCTCCGCGAGGGAGATGCCGCTGATCTGATGTGCTTGGCCTCGCCCCCTAGGCGCGCACGCACTCGAGGGTTCGAGCCTTAAAGGGGCCAGTGTGGGAAATAGCAAGCACAGCCCTCGGATGATGTCAGATGCTGCAGGGGTATTTAAACCCTGCAGCTTGACCTAGATGTCACCTTGCTACAAGGTTCACTTTTTGGTGAGAGCTACTAGTTGCTGTTTCGTCTCCCTTTGATTGTTCATGTAGACTTCATAGAGTACATTTAAAGTGAAATTACATGCATAAGTTCACTTTGGAAATCCTCAGGTAATTGACTGAGTATGTGCACAAATTACCTTGCAGAAAGTTACTTAAAGCAGCACATAAACTGAGTGGGATAACTATTGCCCAAGCTTTTTTAAAATTATTATTTGTTCCCATACTGTGCGTCACAATTCCACCCCCAGTATTCTCAGTGCATGTATAAGTGCATGCAATAATGAGTTTCATGTACTGAGTTTGAATCAACTTTAGAATATATAATACAGAACAGACTAGTTGCCTTCCTGTTCCTGTCCTTGCTTGCTGACTCTCGTTGTCTCCTGGTTCTTGATCCCGGTTTGCCTAACGGACTTCCTCGCTAGCCTGCTGCCTGCCTTGATCCCGGTTTGTCTAACGGACTTCTCGCTAGCCTGCTGCCTGCCTTGATCCCGGTTTGCCTAACGAACTTCTCGCTAGCCAGCTGCCCTGCCTTGATCCCGGTTGCCTAACGGACTTCTATGCTAGCCAGTCGCCTGTCTTGATCCCGGTTGCCTAACGGACCTTCTATGCTAGCCAGTCACCTGTCTTGACCCCGGTTTGCCACGGACTCCAGTGCCAGCCCGCTGCCACTCCTGTTCCCGGGTTGCCTCGCGGCCTTCTCTGCTACCCTGCCGCCTGCGGTGACTCTGGTATGCTTTGCGGCCTAGCCTCCTATGCGCTGCCGGTTCAGACTCCGCCTTCTCCGTGACCTGCCTGCCAGCCAGCCGTCTGCCTCTCCTCTGGCAGCTATCTCTGAACTTTCTGACCTCTCTCCAGACCACCCTCGGACGTACCCCCTCTGGACTATCTTGAACTGCTCCAGTCCCCAGGGCCTGGGACCCTACGGGCCCCTCCGGGGAGGATTCCAGGCTCCTGGTATCCTTGCCAAGCACTGACTCCGCCTCCCGGCCTGCACTGTGTAGTACCTGCAGGCCGGCCCAAGGGTCCACGTTTTGCTTTACCACTGCCTGGTCATAACAGGTAGGGTGCATGCATATTCATTAGGGATATCCTGAAAACAGAACTGCTTTGCTGCCATTGAGGACCAGAATTGCCCACCCTTGCTGTATAGCATCAAGGTAATGATCTGTTGGCTTCTGCCTCTCTTATTTGTTAAATTCCTGAAAATACAAGTGTGAAACTTTTCTGGGTAGATCTGAGGGTTAAATATTGCCCATTAAGAGGAAGTACAATATTTTAATATGACAGAACATATGGCATATTGACCTCTGCAGCCAGGGTAGAGATAACATAATAGCACCTTTATATGAAATCCATTTTAAAATTGATTACCTTAAAAATATAATCATTTAAACACAGTTACAGTAATGTTTTGCACTCTGAAATATTCTCACTGTTGAAGTACTGCACAGGATGATCCCTAACCTTCCAAAAAATCATTTTGATTAGTAAAGATACAGTAGTATATATTATGTATGTGCACTGCAAGCTTTCATCTTCTAAGATGCACCATGTACACTAAGCACAGTGACTGACTAACATTTTGTTATACCTGCTGTAGCCTGTTATGGAGATAACAATCTTCACAGTCTGAAACAGCTGCAAAGGTCACATTCTGAACTTCCACATGAATGACTTAACTCCTGCAGTTACTGCTCAGATTCAAACACGGAGCAGGGGGTTTGGATAATGGCCAAATTAGTGTTGCTGTGATAATCCACTGAGCTTTCTGCTGACTGAATTATGCCGTCATTAACTCCTTAAGCTAAGAGTTGCAAATTGAATAGCATCTATGTTAAGCAGGGAGGGTTCCAACTTCTGATAGCTAGATGGCTTCAATACTCTGAAAGAACAAAGAAGATACAAATGAGAAAAAAAAAAAGATGAAATCACCAAATTGAAATAGATTAGACATAGAATAGCTTTCTGTAATTTGCCTACTGTTAATAAGTTACAGAAAAATGGGTCTATTTGGTGCCAGAGAATTAATTTTATATCTAGTTGGTTGGTGCTTGAAAACTCATCTCTTCATTTGTCATCCGGAGGGAGATTGGAACAATAAGGCTGGAGGTGAACTTGATGGTTTTGATACATAATGTTTATTTGAGATTATCCTTCTCAACAGTTATTCAGTTTGCTTTCAATTATATTCTTTTTTATATAGATTAATTCTAATTACCTTTTCAGGAACTCAGAACCTTCACATTTTTATAACATCTACTCTGAAAAACTATCCAACTTTTGAATCTCTTAAATCCTACCATTCAGATGCATCATTTTTTACATTTCTCCTCAACACTTTACTTTTTTGTATTAATATTTAGATTGTTTTAACTTTGTTATTGCTTCATTGTCACCACTGTCTGATAGACAATCAACAGTTTTAGATGAAAGGATCCATTAAGTCTATTTCAATGTAATGTATATATGGGGGCTCTCTTTTTATATATCTTGATAATGATAGGCTTTTGGTAGTTTTAGCTCTATTGTGACAATTATGTGTTGGCTGGGCTGCTGAATCAAATGTAGGGTTGTGAGATTCTGATGTTTATTGACAATATCCAAGTCTTTTGTGGCATAAAGAATGGGATTGAGCTGAATCAAGAAGCAAATATATACAATAAGCAGCTCGCCAATATTATGTGATCCCATCAGAAAGTAAGACTGTGTCAGTCCCACCTATAAAACAGCATGCTGCCTATGTGTGGTATCCCATTTACAACATTAACTTAGTTACTTATTATGAGGAGTTAGGGAGTGAACTGTGTGAGGATAAGTCATCCATTATGCTTATTGCTGTTTTAAACATATGACATTGAGAAAAAGAATATATTTTTGAGAATTTGGTAAACTGAGACCACGGGTGGATTGTGGGAAAATAGTGGCCGGGGTGATTTTTCTCCATACTGGCCCATGGGTACCCCAATTACATATACAATATAATGTACATATATATGTACACACCCCTATATTTTCAGCATGGTCCTCCCGTATCAACACAGTACTATTTGCCAAAACTCAAAGAATAACAACCCCACCTATGAAAAAGAATACCACAAATATTACACCAGAATCTAAAATATCAATACACCTCCTATCAGAAAAAACAGAACAGGCCAAGCTACTACAGATCCCTAAAGAGAAACCAATGCTAAAAGAATGCTTCCTCTCAGTCTTTGCATGCAGAACACAAACTCTCACCAAATACGAATAAAGCCACATAAATTATAAATAGAAATGTGCAGACAAAAAACTAAACTGTAAACGTATCACAACCAGACTCTATACAGTGCAACAATGGAAAAACAAAAATGTCATCATTCCTCATGAAACAATCAATAAATCAAGATATATAAATCATGAATCATAATTATAAAATCATACTAATAAAATAATTTCAAAACAGCTGATGAATAGAATATGCAATAATTAAAGACTCAAGCAATTTTGAAACCTTTAACCAACACCAATAAAATGTTTCAAACAGCAGACACATCATATACTACCCAATAAATTAAAACGGTAGTCAATCAAGAAAAATGAATTTAAAAAGCCACCTTTACTTACCCTCATCCAGCAGTTCTTCTACTCCTTTCCATTGCAGGCCACACCAGAAGCAGCAGTAGCTGCTGAAGCTGTCCTCACGGGTCCTCTTCCTTAGGGACCACAAACCAGTCTCTTCTCTCTCACACAACACCACACACATACCAGTCATACCCTCAAACCAGTTTTCTGTCTCTCACAACACCAATCATCTCCCTGACCAGTCCTCTCTCTCTCTCACACACCACACCACACCACACACACATACTGGTCATCTTCCTGATCAGTCTCACACATACACACGTCACCTCTCTGGCCAGTCTCTCTCAATCACACACATGTTCTCTCTTACACACAGGATTTCAATCACACACATGATCTCTCTATTTCACTTACACACACAAGCTCTCAATCACACACATGTTCTATCTCACTTACAAACAGGCTCAATCACACACATGCCCTCTCTCACAGCCACAAGCCAGCCAAAAACATGCTCCATCTCTCTTGCACACACACATTGACACACACAAGCACCTTCCCTGACTCACATATACACCACACACATACAGAAACACCCTCCCTGTCTCACATACACATTACACTCTCACAGAAGCACCTTGGTTTCAGACTTGCAGCATTTTTCACTTTAACTAAAAGTGAAAGTGATGATCCCGACCATTAAATAAGAAAACCACATTCCTATCAGAAGGCGAAAATGACCACCTTCCTTCAGGTTCTGTCCTCCCAAGGGACAGGCCACCCACACCATATAGCTTCTCTTGTTTTTACGCTTTCAGGCAATAAAGCAAGTGTTTTTCTTCAAACTATCAGTCATATGATTATTCATGTGGGAGATATGGAACAGAAAGACATCCTTAGTCAACTTCCCTTTTAAATGGGAAAGATTCCAGTCTAGTCATTTAAAAATATACATTTTCTAAAGGCTTAAAAAAAAATAGCGAAACCATTTCAGACTGGAACTATTCTAGTCTTCATGCTTAAATTATGCTTAAAAAATAAAAAAAACCCACCTGGCATCAGTATCTTAAATTTTTATTTTGCTGAGATGAACACTTTAAATATTGTAATTTTTTTTTTTTTTTTGCTTTAGTATTTTTCTCTACCCACTTTGCTAAATTTTATTTTCCAGAAGAGGGATGCTTAAAATTCAGTAATTTCATCTTTCATCCAACTTTTCAAAAGTTGTGCTACCAGCACAAAAGTTGAGGTATATATGTTATCACATTTCTTTTTTTTTTAAACTGGCAGATTCCTTTCTCACGTACATAACACACACACACACACGCGCGCACACACAGAAGCACCATTCCTTTCTCACACATCACATACACACACACACACACACACACACACACACACAGAAGCACCATTCCTTTCTCACATACACACAAAAAGCACCTTTCCGATCTAAAGCCCCCGCTGAACAGCTGGTCTCCGGCGGCGGTTAGCAGCACTGGTGTTCACTTCTTCAGCCCCCGCCGGCCTCGATTTTAATTTCTTCGGCCCTCTGGCTTGGTTTTCGGCGGGGGCCCGAAGAAGAAATTAACATCGAGGTCGGCGGGGGCCAAAGAAATTAAATTGAGGCCGGCGGGGGCCGAAGAAGTGAACACCGGTGCCTGCTAAAACCACCAACGGAGACCAGCTGTTCAGCGGGGGCCTCGATGTCACTTTCTTCGGCCCCCGCTTTCCTCGATTTTAAGTAATTTGGCCCCTGCCGGAGACCAAGCCGGGGGGGGCCGAAGAAAGTTAAAATCGAGTCCAGCGGGGGCCAAAAAATTAAAATCGAGTCGGCGGAAGCCGAAGAAAAAGAAAATGGGCACCGTCAGCCAGCCCCCGTTGAGGCTGGCTATAAAGAGGAAAGTTAATTCCTGAGATACCCATCCCCCTAAAAGTTTTTTGTCCAGACCAACAAGACTGCAGTCTCATTCCAGGGGCGGATTGGCCTACTGGGGGATCAGGCTTCGCCCAGTGGATCAGGCTTCGCCCAGTGGTGCCTCCCCGACAGCTGGGAGGCACCCATTTCTTTCTTCGGCCTCGCCGCTGCCGGCCCCTCGGTTTTAATTTATTCGGCCCCCACTGCTTGGTCTCAGGCAGGGGCTGGCCTCCGCAGCCTCAATTTTTATTCTTTCGGCGGGGGCTGGGCTGGGAGGTGCTGAGGCTGAACTGAGGAAGAGCCATGCGTCGAGACCACGTGACCAGCTAGACCAGCCCACTGGGCGAAGCCCGAACCCCAGTAGGCCAATCCGCCCCCTGAATGAGGACTGCAGTCTTGTTGGTCTGGACAAAAAACTTTTAGGGATGGGTATCTCAGGAATTAACTTTCCTCTTTATATTTTTGTTTGGATTGATAATTGGGAATTTATTATTTTATGCTGTCATGGGCTGAACTAGTAGTAAAAGACAGTCCAAGGCTGGGGAAAATACTGTGAAGGTGTAGGAACTGCATAATTGAGATGTGTGGGTAGTAGAATCAAATCCCCTTCCCTTCTTTCCATTATCTCCCCTTCCAAAATCACATTGATCCCTTAACTCCCCCTCTTTCACATCCTTTCTCCATCTGATCGCCTCACTCAACCTAGTTCACTCCCCACCCCACAAACTCCTCCCTTCACCTTGGTTCATCCTCTTCATCCCCCCCACAACCCCCAACCCCCCCACAACCCCCTCACTAACCCAGGTCCCCCCACCCTCCCCGCATGACCCGGCCCTCATCCTGGTTCCCCCCCACGACCCCACACTCATTCAGGTTTTCTTCCCAAACCCTTGACTCACCCGAGATCACTACCCTACCCCCCAAAAACCCATAGAATCATCACAAAAAGCACTATGAGTGCTATAATAATCAATTATAAAAATTGGAGAAAAAGACCTCAAAGAAAAAAAAAACTGTGTTGATGATTATTAACAAGAAATTTAGCATATGCACTATAATCACCAGTCAAAAACCTCCATACAGTCCTTTAATGACAACACTCTAATGTGTAATTTTAAATTTTTTAAAAAGGTAAAAAACAAATTTGACACATTATCTGAGACTTTAGAAGGCTGAAAATGATATTAGATCAGTGTGCTATACACCAGTGCTCTTCCAAAGTGGAACCCAACTGCTTATCCAAAACCAGCGTTGGCCAGCATTACTCTCTGAGCTGCTTCAGACTACATCTTGATATAGCAAAAATATAAATTACTCAAAATATCAATTTTAAGGAAATTTACAGCACTCGATTATTTCAAAGAATACCCAAATATTTTTTAAAGGAGCAATGCCATCACGTGGGTTCATTTTCACAGATGATCAGATACGTGCAGTAGCATCAGTATAAATACACTATTTCATCCAGGCCTGAATGAAAAATTGATAAACCAATCATTTCAAATGAACTCTATTAAGAAAAATCATTCAGAACAGATCATTCAATTATTTTTTAATTTAATAAATCAAGCCCATTCAACACATGAATTTAAACCCAACTGCTGAAAGGTGTTCAAAAGATCCATCTCTGTTCAAGTTTCAAAAGCACCTCCACTCAGATTAGGGTAGATTTTAAAAAATTGCGCGATCGTACTTTTGTTTGCGCACCAGGCACAAACAAAAGTAGCTGGATTTTATAAGATACGCGCGTAGCCGCGCGTATCTTATAAAAATCTGGGGTCGGCGGGCGCAAGGGGGTGCACATTTGTGCAACCTGCGCACGCCGAGCCCAGTGCACGCTGCCTGTTCCCTCCGAGACCGCTCTGATTTCAGAGCGGCCTCGGAGGGAACTTTCCTTTGCCCTCCCCCACCTTCCCCTCCCTTCCCCTACCTAACCCACCCCCCTGGCCCTATCTAAACCCCCCCCCTTACCTTTATTCCACGATTTACGCCTGCGAAAAGCAGACGTAAATCTGCGCGCGTCGGCCGGCTGCCCCGATCCGTGTTCCGGTCCCGGGGGTTGGTCCGGAGGCCGCGGCCACGCCCCCGGAATGCCCCTGGGCCAAAACCACACCGCTTCACCGCCCCAAAACGCCACGTCACGCCCCCGAAACACCGCATCATTCGGCCACGCCCCTCCCGCCCCCTCCCGCCCCCTCCCGCCCCTTTAAAAAAAAACCCGGGACTTACGTGCATCCCGGGCTCTGTGCGCGCCGGCGGCCTATGCAAAATAGGCGCGCCAGTGTGCGAGGGCCCTGCACGCGTAAATCCACCCGGATTTACGAGCGCGCAGGGCATTTAAAATCCGCCCCATTGTGCTTAGAACAGATAAGAACATAAGAAGTTGCCATACTGGGTCAGACAAGAGTCCATCAAGCCCAGCATCCTGTTTCCAACAGTGGCCAATCCAGGCTACAATTACCTGGCAAGTACCCAAACATTAAATAGATCCCATGCTACTAATGCCAGTAATAGCAGTGGCTATTCCCTTTGGGACAGATTTACAAAGCCCTACGCACGTAAATCCAGGAGGATTTACGTGCCATAGGGGGGTTACGGGGCTTTTCTGAATGGACGGGCAGGGGCGGGATGGGGGCAGGACGGGGGTGAGTGGACGGTCGGGGGGCGTGGTGGAGCAGTCTGAGGGTAGGGTGGGGTGGTCCAGGGTGGGACAGGAGGCGTGGCTGAGGACTCCGGCACAGTGGCTGTGCCGGGGGATCGCGTGCCGGCAATTTGCCAGTGCACGCAAGTTACGCCTGCCTCTGGCAGGCGTAACTTTTAAGATAAAGGTACGGGGGGGGGGGGGGATTCGGGGCTGGGAGTGGAAGCGAGACAGTTAGGAGAAGGGAGGGGAAAGTGGGGGGGGGAAAGGAAAGTTTCCTCCGAGGCCGCTCTGATTTCAGAGCGATCTCAGAGGGAACGGGAAAAGCCAGCTGGTTTCCCCGAGGGCTCGGCACACGCAAGGTGCACTAGTGTACACCCCCTTGCATGTGCCGACCCATGATTTTATAACATGTGCCAGATAGTGTGCACAAATGTATGCCTCACACGTACCTTTTAAAATCTGCCCCTAAGTCAACATTAATATAATTTATGGCTTTATTCAAACCTTTTTAAACCCAGCTACACTAACTGCTCTAACCACATTCTCCAGCAAGAAATTCCAGAGCATAACTGTACATTGAGTGAAAAATAATTTTCTCCAATTTGTTTTAAACATGCTACTTGCTAACTTTATCAATGCCTCCTACTCCTTCTATTATCTGAAAGAGTAAATAATCAATTCACATTTACCTGTTCCAGTCTTCTCATGATTTTATAGACCTCTGTCATATCCCACCTCAGTCATCGCTTCTCTAAGCTGAACAGCCCTAACCTCTTTAGCCTTTCCTCGTAGGGACTCCCTTCCAACTCCTTTATCATTTTAGTTGCCCTTCTCTGTACCTTCTCCAGTACAACTATATCTTTTTTGAGATGTGTCAACCAGAATTGTACAGAGTACTCAAGGTGTGGTCTCATCATGGAGCGAGACAGAGGCATTGTGACACTCTACTTTATTCACCATTCCCTTCCTAATAATTCCTAACATTCTCTTTGCTTTTTTGATTGCTGCAACACACTGAGCCAATAATTTCAATATATTACCCATTTCCAGCGTGTAGCAGATGGACTCAGGACCAATGGGTATAGTGTTGCTCCTGATAGCAGTTGGAGACGGAGTCAGATTTCAATCTGACGTCAGCACTACATATACCCCCTGCAGGAAGCTCTGCTCTTAGTATTTCTCCATCTCCATAGTAGTGTGGGACTCTACACATGCCTGCACAGCGTTAGAAAATCCAAACCCAAAGAAGAAAGAAAATTCCAAAATGTTACCGCTACAAGACTAGCCCCGCTCTCCTGCGGTTGATACTTAAGGGTCCCTCCCCCAGTCGAGAATTCCTGAGGTGATTTCCGAGATCCCTCAGAGGTAAGCCTCGGTCCGGCAGCCGGTTCCCAGTGTGGACTTAGCCCCCAGGAGGGAGTGGCTGAGAGGGAATGGGTGCAAGACCGAGTGCGGCGGTGAAGGTATTTCCCTCTCCCCCCCAGCACGAGACCGGGAAGCGCAGAGAAAAAGTAAGGTAGAAAACTTTCTTAAGTCTCCGGTCTCCGAGGCTTGGATAACCGCACAGATCGCCCATCGGCGTCTGTTCCATCAGGTTGAGCAGCCCCTTCCAGGCTAGCCCCCGATCCAGCTCGAGGGTCCTCCCACATGGAGACCCTCTGGGGAGGGTTGCCATCTTAATCGCGTGGTCGCCAGCGCCATTTTCCCCCCTTGATCACCGTACTGTCCGCCTAACTGAGCCGTGCACACAACGGCGAGCCAGGCGCATAACATAGTTGTGTGCACAGTGGCGCGTGCATAGGTGCCATGCACACAGCAAGGCACACAAGGGTGCCAGGCGCAAAGCGCCAGGCTCAACAGCATCTGGCACACAAGTTCGGCTGTGTGCACAACGGCACACGCATCCCCGTAAGTGCACAGATCGGCCTGCATGCATTTCTTCACAGCCTGCACTCACACCCTCGGCGCACCCAGAGCGCATATCTAAGCCTCCCGGCGCGCGCATATAAATGAACAGACCGAGTTTGAATGCCCCTATGCACACAAACCATGGCATCACCGGCTAAGAAAGCCAAAGCACAAGCCCTCTGCCCAGCCTGCCACATTAGAGCTGTGCAACATGAAGAGGCTACTGCCCTGTGCCTACAGTGTGAGACAGCTCTGGGAGAACCAGGGCAAGGTCCCCTCAGCCAGTACAGGAATCCAGATACACTGATAGTACCCATGACCTCTCTATCCCCAGCTCGGCCCTCCAGATGGGGCCCTCGGGGAACGCTGCTGGGTTCAGTATAGACCCAGGAAACTTTTCCTGGGTGGAATTCTTTAAAGGGTTGCAAACCTTCGTCCAGGCACAATCGGCACCACTGATGACTCAGCCACAGCCTCTACTAGAGGACCCAAATCTCCCAGGCCCTTCTTGGCCTCCCAGAGGCATGCCTCCTCCTGACAAAAGCCTAATCTTAGGTGACACGGACACCTCGGAGGAAGACCAAGACTCCCTGGAGGAAGGGGAAATCTCTCCAGGAACGGAACCATACCGAACCATGATGTGTTTCTTCTCCAAAGACGAACTACCAGACCACGTATCCGGGAGTCTGAGGGAGCTGGCCATCCCAGACACAAGCAGCTCAGTGGAGCCAAAGATGAACCCTCTTCTGGTCAGGCTCCATCAGGCTTCACGCCATTTCCCATTGCTGCAAGCCGTGCAACAGCTGATCGACCTGGAATGGAATGCCCCGGAGGACAGTTTCAAGGGGGGACGGGCCCTAGAAGCCCTATACCCACTGGAACCCTCAGCCAAAGATCTCCTGGGGTTCCCCAAGTGGACACCATGGTCTGCGCAGTCACAAAGCGCACCACCATTCCAGTCGAAGGAGGAACGGCACCCAAGAATGCCCAAGACAGACATCAGGAGTCCATCCTTAAACAGTCATTTGAGGCAGCAGCTATGTCACTGCAGATCGCTGCCTGCTGTGCCATGGTGACATGGGCATGATTATCACAGGCCAGGAACACACCTACACCCGTCGAAACATTAGAACCAGCAATATCCTTCCTCACGGATGCGACCTCCGATCTGGTGCACACTTCAGCCAGGGGAATCTCATCCATTCTGGCAGCCAGAAGGCAACTCTGGCTCCGAAGCTGGTCAGCCGACGCGACGTCCAAGACGAAGCTCACGAGAATGCCGTTTAAAGGAACCCTCCTCTTTGGCAGTGAACTGGAGAAGTTAGCCGACAAATGGGGCGAATCTCCAGTATCTCGGTTACTGGAGGACAAGATCAAGAGAAGCCAACGCTCCTCTCCCCGAACATCCAGGAGCAGAGGATCACAGCATTTCAGACTGTACAAGAACACACACCAAGCACCTCGGCCCGCAGGCAGGGGCCAGCCCTTTTGGAACAAACACAATAAGAGGGGAACCAGCTCAGGTCCAGGCCCCAGCCACACCCCACAATGAGAATCAACAGACTCATCCACAGGAAGAAGCCATAGGGGGCAGGCTTGCCTGATTCTACCAAAGATGGGTCCAGAATACGTCGGACAAGTCGGTCCTAACCATCATTCGAGAGGAATACTTTCTGGATTTCCACAGCATCCCTCCAGACAAATTTGTGAAATCTCCCTGCCATTCCTCCTCCAAAAGGATGGCAGTGGAAACCACACTAATCAAATTGCTCGCCTTAAAGGCTATAACACTGGTGCCCACACACCAGTGAAATACTGGACACTATTCTATCTATTTTATCATCCCCAAGAAAGAGGGAAAGTACCGGCCCATATTGGACCTCGTCCGTCAATCGATACCTGAGGGTACCAAAATTCCACATGGAAACCCTTCACTCAGTCATAAGGGCAGTACAGCTGGGAAAATTTCTGACCTCCCTGGATCTGTCAGAAGCCTATCTGCACATCCCGGTCCATCACGATCATCAGTGCTTCCTACGCTTCGTAATCCTGGACCATCACTACCAGTTCCAAGCGCTACCCTTTGGGCTAGCTAAAGCCCCTCGGACATTCACCAAAATCATGGTCATAGTGGTGGCGACCCTGAGGAAAGAAGGAATCTTCATTCACCCATATCTGGACGATTGGCTGATGAGGGCAAAATCCCCAGAGGAAAGTCATCAGACGACCACCAGAGTCAAGAACCTCCTGGAGAACCTCGGATGGGTCATCAATGCAACCAAGAGCTGTCCCAGGTATTCCAGAGATTGGAAGCAGCCCTCCCAATCTCTGGAATACCTGGGAGTCCGGTTTGACACTCAACAGGACAAGGTCATTATTCCCCCTACAAGGAGAAGGAAATTGATGTACCAGTTGAGAAAACTGTTGAACGGTGTTCGCCCCATGGTATGGGACTACCTACAAGTCCTCAGACTCATGAAATCAACCCTAGAAGTCGTACCATGGGCAAGGGCCCACATGCAACCACTCCAACATTCCCTATTGTCACGATGGAACCCGATGTCCCAGGGCTACACTGTTCACCTCCAGTTGCCGGTGGAGGTATGGACCCAGCTCCTATGGTGACTACAAGAGGACCATCTGAGCAAGGGAGTAAGACTATCCCCACTGACCAGGCTCTTGCTCACCATGGATGCAAGCCTGCGAGGGTGGGGAGCCCATTGTCAGGAACTGACAGCTAAGGGGCAATAGGACAAGGAAGAGTCAGGATGGAACATCAACTGACTGGAAGCCCGAGCAGTCGGATAGCCTGCCTACGATTCAGCCACAGACTCCGAGGAGAAGCTGTCAGAGTCATGTCGGACAATGCCACAACAGTGGCATACATCAACCTCCAAGGAGGAACCAGAAGCCAACAGGTGTCCATGGAGATAGACCCTGTAATGACGTGGGCAGAAGCAAACCTGCAAGGGATCTCGGCCGCCCACATCACAAGAAAAAACGTCACTGTGGATTACATCAGCAGAGAAAGTCTAGACCCAGGGGAATGGAGGCTGTCATCCACAGCCTTCCAGTTGATAACAGACCGCTGGGAAACCCCAGCCATGGATCTTCTGGCAATCTGGTCCAACACCCAAGTTCTCAAATTCTTCAGTCGCCGACAAGACCCTCAATCCCAGGGGATCGACACACTCGTCCAAACCTGGCGACAGGAAGACCTGCTGTACGCCTTTCCTCCATGGCCACTTCTGGGTGGCATCATCCGCAAGAAAGAACACCACAGGAGGCTAGTACTTCTAGTGGCCCCGGACTGGCCAAGAAGGCCGTGGTATGCAGATATACGAAGACTTCTGGCGGGGAAACCCCTGTGTCTACCGCCACACAGGGACCTGCTCCAGCAAGGACCGAGCCTCCACGAAAATTCTCTCTTACGGTCTGGCCATTGAGAGGACTCGCCTGAAGAAGAGCGGATACTCGAGGGCAGTAATTGACACCTTGCTCCGAGCACACAAGTTTTCAACATCCTTAACTTATATACAAATATGGAGAATATTCGAAGCCTGGTGTGAAGACTGCGACATCCTTCCATGGACAGTCAAAATTCCCATGATCCTGGAATTCCTGCAGGACAGCCTGAAGAAGGGGTTGTCCCTCAACTCCATCAAAGTTCAACTGGCCATGCTGGACTGCTTCAGAGCCAAAGTGGACGACATCAGTCTATCTTCCCGTCCAGATGTCTCCCGCTTCCTGAAAGGGGTCAAGCAAATCCGACCACCACTAAAGTAGCCGGTACCCCTATGGAATCTCAATCTAGTACTCGACTTCCTAGCGGAAGCTTCCTTCAAACCTACAAACGGTCTGTCCCTACAGCTTCTGACCTTGAAGACTGCATTCCTAGTGACAATATGTTCAGCCCGTCGCATCTTCGAACTCCAAGCGCTATCCTGCCTGGAACCATTTCTCAGATTCACACCAGGATCCATACAGCTATGCACTGTCCCCTCCTTCCTTCCAAAGGTGGTTTCTCATTTCCATCTAAACCAAACTATCTCGCTGCCATCTCCAGACGACAATAAGGACTCGGAAGACTCACGCCGCCTATGCCATCTTAACGTTGGCAGACTCCTAGTCCACTACCTGGAAAGATTGGAATCTGTACGAAAGATGGACCACCTATTCATCCTTCACAGCGAGAAAAAACAAGGGAAAGCAGCCTCGCGGGCAACCATATCCTGCTGGATCAAAGAAGTAATCAAGGTGGCCTACGTAGAGGCAGGCAAGCCTCCAGCTCTACAAGTCAAGGCCCATTCCACAAGGACCCAGGCAGTTTCCTGGGCAGAAATCAAGATGCTGTCACCTGCCTAGATCTGTTGGGCGGTGATGTGGTCCTGTTATAATTAGTGAAGTTTGGGTGGACCCCTGGACACTGTGGCAGCTGTGAGGGGCCACAGGTCAGGCTCAGCTCTGGACACACAAACACAGATAGTTCTTTATTTAGACAGTTTGAGAAGCCACCAGAAGTGGCAGTAGTGAGTAGAAGATGTAGCCCGGCTAGGCTAGTATTCCCCAGGGTGCTGGAACAGCGGTTCCTCCATTAGCAGTGCTGTAGTGGAGAGAACTGAGAAAGTGAGTACAATAGAACATTCACAGAGTCCCAAATATGGAGAAGCCCCTAGATAGGGAGAGCTGGCCCACGAGGAGCGAGTACCAGATCCCCTGGAGGTAGAGAGACTTGTTGGCAAAGTACTCACACAGCGGTTCCACGTAGGAGATGGCACTGGCGCTGGAACGGGGGCAGGCCCTCGAGGAGCGAGTACCTGGATCCAGGGAGACAGATCTGAGGAGTGGATGATAGTAGTACTCACTGATGGTGTCTGTAATGAATTCTTCCAAGTAGTAGAGGAGATAGATGCAGGCAGTGGGTCAGGGAACATGGGCCCTTGAGGAGTGAGTACCAGTTACCTGATAGCGACCTGAAAGAAGCAAAGAGGCCCCCGAGGAGTGGGTACCCCATTAGCAGAAAGAGTCCAATGGAAGTTGGAAGGCAGAGTAGCTAGGTACAGAGAGCGAATCCCATCCGTAAGATCACCCTTGCTAACTCAATGGCTAGCAATAAACTGTAGGCTTAAATATTCAGGCAGTGTGATGTCATCACAGGTGGACACCCCTGAGGAACGCGCCAATGAGGAAATAAGAATGAGGGCCGCGGGACGCGCGCACCCTAAGGTACCTGGAGAGCATGGCCGGAGGCAGCACCCAAGCCGGTCCGGGGACACCGGAGAGGATGGCAGGCAAACTCCGTGGCAGCCAGGCATCTGTGAGGAGCAGGAGGAGTCGCAAAAAAGGAAAGGTAGGTGGAGTGAAGCCATCGAGAAGCGACGGTCGCAACAGGTCCTCCATTCATACCTTCTCGCAATTCTACCGCCTGGATGTTCAGGCCAGGGAAGACAGAGCATTCGCTAGGTCAGTACTAAGTGGGCCACGAGCAGCCTCCCTCCCACAGGAGTAGCTTTTTTACATCCCATTGGACCTGCTACACCATCTGTAAGACCATCTGCTACACGCTAGGAAATAGAGAAATTACTTAACTGATAATTTCATTTTCCTTGTAGACAGTTGGACTTAGTATCCCGTCCTTGGCTGCCTCATAATACAGAAACCTCGGGTGACAATCCCCAAGAGCAAGACAAGCACGGGTAAGCCACGCTTTACCTCTAGTTAGGACACCCATAGTTACCAGGTGTTGGCGTTTCTCGGTTGAGTGCACTGGCGGTCTCCAGCTAAAATTCACGTCAACCAGTTCAAGTAATCAAGTTAACCAAGTTAATCAAATTATTCAAACACACATATATCCATAATTGCTTTTCGAAGAGAATACTGAAAAGCAGAGCTTCCTGCAGGGGTATATATTAGGGATGTGAATTGTGTCCTCGATCGTCTTAACGATCGATTTCGGCTGGGAGGGGGAGGGAATCGTATTGTTGCCGTTTGGGGGGGTAAAATATCGTGAAAAATCGTTAAAAATCGTTAAAAATCGAAAAATCGAAAAATCGAAAAACCGGCACATTAAAACCCCCTAAAACCCACCCCCGACCCTTTAAATTAAATCCCCCACCCTCCCGAACCCCCCCCAAATAACTTAAATAACCTGCGGGTCGTTAAAAATCGAAAAATCGAAAAACCGGCACATTAAAACCCCCTAAAACCCACCCCCGACCCTTTAAATTAAATCCCCCACCCTCCCGAACCCCCCCCAAATAACTTAAATAACCTGCGGGTCCAGCGGCGGTCTGGAACGGCAGCGGTCCGGAACGGGCTCCTGCTCCTGAATCTTGTCGTCTTCAGCCGGCGCCATTTTCCAAAATGGCGCCGAAAAATGGCGGCGGCCATAGATGAAAAAGATTGGACGGCAGGAGGTCCTTCCGGACCCCCGCTGGACTTTTGGCAAGTCTCGTGGGGGTCAGGAGGCCCCCCACAAGCTGGCCAAAAGTTCCTGGAGGTCCAGCTGGGGTCAGGGAGCGATTTCCCGCCGCGAATCGTTTTCGTACGGAAAATGGCGCCGGCAGGAGATCGACTGCAGGAGGTCGTTCAGCGAGGGTTCCGGCGCCTCGCTGAACAACCTCCTGCAGTCGATCTCCTGCCGGCGCCATTTTCCGTACGAAAACGATTCGCGGCGGGAAATCGCTCCCTGACCCCCGCTGGACCTCCAGAAACTTTTGGCCAGCTTGTGGGGGGCCTCCTGACCCCCACGAGACTTGCCAAAAGTCCAGCGGGGGTCCGGAAGGACCTCCTGCCGTCCAATCGTGTTCGTCTATGGCCGCCGCCATTTTTCGGCGCCATTTTGGAAAATGGCGCCGGCTGAAGACAACAAGATTCAGGAGCAGGAGCCCGTTCCGGACCGCTGCCGTTCCGGACCGCCGCTGGACCCGCAGGTTATTTAACTCATTTGGGGGGGGGTTCGGGAGGGTGGGGGATTTAATTTAAAGGGTCGGGGGTGGGTTTTAGGGGGTTTTAGTGTGCCGGCTCACGATTCTAACGATTTATAACGATAAATCGTTAGAATCTCTATTGTATTGTGTTCCATAACGGTTTAAGACGATATTAAAATTATCGGACGATAATTTTAATCGTCCTAAAACGATTCACATCCCTATTATCCAAACCTTTTTTGAACCCAGCTACACTAACTGCACTAACCACATCCTCTGGCAACAAATTCCAGAGCTTTATTGTGCGTAGATTGAAAAAGAATTTTCTTCGATTAGTCTTAAATGTGCTACTTGCTAACTTCATGGAATGCCCCCTAGTCCTTCTATTATTTGAAAGTGTAAATAACCAAGTCACATCTACTAGTTCAAGACCTCTCATGATCTTAAAGACCTCTATCATATCCCCCTTCAGCCGTCTCTTCTCCAAGCTGAACAGCCCTAACCTCTTCAGCCTTTCCTCATAGGGGAGCTGTTCCATCCCCTTTATCATTTTGGTTGCCCTTCTCTGTACCTTCTCCATCGCAACTATATCTTTCTTGAGATGTGGTGACCAGCATTGTACACAGAATTCAAGGTGCGGTTTAACCATGGAGCAATATAGAGGCATTATGACATTTTCAGTTTTATTAACCATTCCCTTCCTAATAATTCCTAACAATCTGTTTGCTTTTTTGACTGCTGCAGCACACTGAGCCGACGATTTTAAAGTATTATCCACTATGATGGCTAGATCTTTTTCCTGGGTGGTAGCTCTTAATATGGAACCCAACATCATGTAATTACAGCAAGGGTTATTATTCCCTATATGCAACACTTTGCACTTGTCCACATTAAATTTCATCTGCCATTTGGATGCCCAATCTTCCAGTCTTGCACGGTCCTCATGTAATATATTACAATCCGCTTGTGATTTAACTACTCTGAATAATTTTGTATCATCCGCAAATTTGATAACCTCACTCATCGTATTCCTTTCCAGATCATTTATATATATATTGAAAAGCACCAGTCCAAGTACAGATCCCTGAGGCACTCCACTGTTTACCCTTTTCCACTGAGAAAATTGACCAGTTAATCCTACTCTCTTTCCTGTCTTTTAACCAGTTTGTAATCCACGAAAGGACATCGCCTTCTATCCCATGACTTTTTAGTTATCTTAGAAGCCTCTCATGAATAAACGCCTTCTGAAAATCCAAATACACTACATTTACCAGTTCACCTTTATCCACATGTTTATTAATCCCTTCAAGAAACGAAGCACATTTGTTAGGCAAGCTTCCCTTGGGTAAATCCATGTTGACTGTGTTCCATTAAACCATGTCTTTCTATATGCTCTACGATTTTGATCTTGAGAATAGTTTCCACTATTTTTGCCAGCACTGAAGTCAGGCTCACTGGTCTATAGTTACCTGGATCGCCCCTGGAGCCTTTTTAAAATATTGGGGTTACATTGGCCACCCTCCAGTCTTCGGGTACAATGGATGATTTTAATGATAGGTTACAAATTTTAACTAATAGATCAGAAATTTCATTTTTGAGTTCCTTCAGTACCCTAGGATGCCTACCATCTGGTCCAGGTGATTTGCTACTCTTTAGTTTGTCAATCTGGCCTACTACATCTTCCAGGTTCATAGTGATTTTGTTCAGTTCGTCTGACTCATCACCCCTGAAAACCATCTCCGGTACTGGTATCTAGCCCCAAATCCTCATTACTAAACATGGAAGCAAAGAATTAATTTAGTCTTTCTGCAATGGCCTTATCTTCCCTAAGAGCTCCATTAACCCCTGGGTCATCTAATGGTCCAACCAACTCCCTCATAGGTTTCTTGCTTTGGATGTATTTTAAAAATGTTTTTATTATGAGTTTTTGCCTCTATGGCCAATTTCATTTCAAATTCTTTCTTCTCCTGTCTTATCAATGTTTTACATTTATCTTGACAATGCTTATTGTTTTATCCTATTTTCTTCAGATGGATCCTTCTTCCAATTTTTGAGGGATTTTTTTTGGCTAAAATAGCCTCTTTCACCTCACCTTTTAACCATGACGGTAATTGTTTTGCCTTCCTTCCATCTTTCTTAATGTGTGGAATACATGTGGACTGTGCCTCTAGGATTGTATTTTTAAACAATGTCCATGCCTGTTGGTGAGCTTCACGGCCAGAAGTTCATGGTCCCCGATGGTATAATTGTGTTCTGTGGGAGAGAACTTATGGGAGTACAAAGAGCATGGGACCAGGACTCCCTTCATAGAGTATTGGTTGAGAACTGCTCCGGTGACTATGGTGGATGCATCAACCTCTATGATAAATAGATGATTCTGATCCGGATGGCATAGACATGGGCTGGTATGGAAGGCCTCCTTAAGGACTTGGAACGCAGTCTGGGCTTTGGGCCTCCACTCCAGGAGGTCACATCCCTTTTTAGTCATGGTGGTGAGTGGCGCAGCTAGTGTGGAGTAGTCTGCAATAAAGTGATGGTAATAGTTTGTCAATCCCAAGAACCTTTGTAGAGCCCTTAGGCCAAATCTCTGGGGCCAGTCACAAATACCTTGGAGCTTGTCTGGGTCCATAGTGAATCCTTGGCTAGAGATGATGTAGCCCAGGAATGGGAGGCTAGATTGCTCAAAGAGACTTTTTCAAGTTTGGCATAGAGGTGATGGTCTCTAAGATGCTGGAGGATGGTCTGGACATGAGAGTGATGGGATTCCAAGTCTCTGGAAAAAATCAAGATGTCGTCCAGATAAACTACGACAATGGAATAGAGGAGATCGTGAAAGATCTCATTCATCATCCTCTGGAAGATGGCTGGAGCATTGCATAGCCCGAAGGGCATGACTACACATTTGTAGTGTCCATCCCACATATTGAATGTGGTTTTCCATATATCGTCTGGTTGAATGTGGACCAAATTGCAGGCCCAGCATAGGTCCAACTTAGTGAAAATTTGGGTCCCCTGGAGCCGATCGAAAAGCTCACTAATGAGTGGCAGTGGGTACCAGTCCTTGCAGGTGATGGTGTTCAGGCCTCGGTAGTCAATACACGGCCTTAAATTACCATTCTTCTTCTTTACAAAAAAGAAACTAGCACCCGCAGGGGAGGTTGACGGCCACATGAAGCCTTTGGCTAGGTTTTCCTTAATGCAGGCAGACATAACCTGGGTCTCTGGAAGTGAGAGAGGATAAATTCTGCCCTGGGGAGGAATGGTACTGGGCAACAGTTTGATTGAGCAATTGAACTTCCGGAGAGGGGGTAAGATTCGGCTTGCCGTTTGGAAATGACACCTTGGTAGTCAGCGTAGGGCATAGGTAACCCAGGAAGGGTAGTGGATGTTAGACTGGAACGGATGGGGATACCTGCCATAAACAATGTTCCTGGCAGTGAGGGCCCCACCAGGTAAGCTGGAGCAACTCCCAGTCGAAATGTGGGGAGTACAATTATAGCCAGGGTAGACCGAGAACAATGGAATGTACTGACCACTTTAGGATCATGAGAGGAATCTCTTCTTCTTGCAGAGTCCCTATAGTCAGTCCAATGGCTAGGATATGATGGGTGATGCGATCAGGTAAGGGTCCTCCATGGATGGAGGCAATACGCAATGGTACTTTCAGAGGCTGAGTAGGGATTTGAAGTAGAATCACTAATTCTTCAAGAATGAAGTTCCCACAGGCCCCAATATTCACAAGAAGGAATGTGACCCCTTGGAGAGGGAGACAGGCAGCAGAAGTTGAGGGCCGGTAAATGTAATGCCCAAGCTCGGGACCTCCGCCAGGCTTAGGCTTTGGAGTTTCCCAGATGCACCAGACAGGTCTGGATAAGATGGCTAGGTCCGCCACAGTAAAGGCAGAGACCGTACATCTGCCTTCAGAGGCGTTCTTTGGGAGTAAGGCGACCGCAATTTATTTGCATAGGTTCTTCTTTTGGCAGGGCAATCGCTGGAAGTGCCCTTAATCTGGGGCTGATGGTCCGGTGGTTCCGGGACCGGTCATTGGACAGCCTTTACTTCCCGGTGCCATTCCTGGAGGTGATGGTAAATCCGTCCAACCAACAGGAGAAGGTCCTCCAATGATGTAGGGATCTCTCGGGCTGCCAATTCATCCTTCAGATCAGATAAAAATCTCTCGAGATAGAGAGCCCGCAGGCAGTCTTCCTGCCATCCCAATTCCATTGCCAGGGTTTTGAACTTCATGGTGTATTCAGAAAGGGAGCAAGACCCCTGGCGGAGGTGGAGGAGATAGTGTCTGGTGACCGCCTGTCGGCCTGGATCATCGAAGGTGCACTGGATTGTGGAAATAAATTGAGAGAGCTTCTGTAGTAGGGAATCAGAATGCTCTCAGAATGGGGAGGCCCATGCCAGGGCTTTCCCCCTCCAATCGCGATTACATGAAGGTGATCTTCATCACTTAATCTGGGAATAAGGAGGGTTATAGCGCAAACTGCATATAACACTGGTTGATAAAACCTCGGCAGAGACGAGGATCCTCATTAAAACGGGGAGGAGCTGGGAGGGCCAGCAGTGCCCATGAGGGCGGTGAAGCGGCAGAATCCCTGTTGGAGAGAGTCTCTGGGTTGGCATTGGCAGACTCTTCCAACTGAAAGCAGTCTCTCTACCGAGGTGGCCAGTGTTTCGAGAAATTGTTGCTGCTCCCTAACACGTGTAACCAGGCCGCAGGGTGGAGAACTCCGCCAAGTCTATGGCCTTGGCAACCTGTTGCGCTGGAGGTGGATCCTTGGCCTGCTGCAGAATTGGTATGGCCCTCAGGGAGGTCCCAGATGGTGCCTGCCGCCAGGAGGTGAAGCACACGAGGAGACAGAGGCAAGCTGGAGCTTCACCAATAACAGTCCAGGGGTTCCGCAGGTTGAGCTCTTGGGTACCCAAACCGCCTGGTCTTAGATGGGCCTCAGAGGGCCTCCCGGAGAGGTAGCAGAGAGGTGTGGCTAGTGGAGAACAGCTGAGCTAGACCGGAACAGAGTGTACCGGAGACCACTGGAAGGGAACAGGAACTGAAGGTCCTCCGGACAGGATAGGCAGCGCCTGGTTGTCTAGCTTGTAGAAGGCCACGGGCAGCGTCAGAGCAGGCAGACCTGGTGGTCACAGGAGAAGCAAAGAGAGTGTCTGAATGAAGCACAAGGATCAAAGGGGTAGATTTTCAAAAAGCGCGCCTTCGCGTACTTTTGTTGGCGCATCAGGCGCCAACAAAAGTACGCTGGATTTTAGTAG
Source organism: Rhinatrema bivittatum (assembly GCF_901001135.1). NCBI lineage: Eukaryota > Metazoa > Chordata > Amphibia > Gymnophiona > Rhinatrematidae > Rhinatrema > Rhinatrema bivittatum. The sequence continues at coordinate 732,147,274 of NC_042615.1, read as the reverse complement.
ATACGCGCGTAGCCGCGCGTATCCGCTAAAATCCTGGATCGGCGCGTGCAAGGCTGCCGATTTCGTGTAGCCGGCGCGCGCCGAGCCGCGCAGCCTGCCGCCGTTCCCTCCAAGGCCGCTCCGAAATCGGAGCAGCCTCGGAAAGAACTCGCTTTCGCCCTCCCCTCCCCTTCCACTCCCTTCCTCTATCTAACCCACCCCCCGGCCCTATCTAGACCCCCCCTACCTTTGTCGGGGGATTTACGCCTCCCAGAGGGAGAAGTAAATCCCCGCGCGCCAGCGGGCCGCTAGCGCGCCGAGACGCGACCTGGGGGCGGTTCCGGAGGGCACGGCCACGCCCTCGGACCGCCCAGGGCCAAAACCACGCCCCGGGCCCGCCCCCGAAACGCCGCGTCCCGCCCCCAAAATGCCACACTGATCCGACACGCCCCCGACACGCCCCCTCAAAAAACCCCGGGACTTACGCGAGTCCCGGGGCTCTGCGTGCACCGGTAGGCCTATGGAACATAGGCACACTGGTGCGCAAGGCCCTGCTCGCGTAAATCCGGGCGGATTTACGCAAGCAGGGCTTTTAAAATCCGCCCCAAAACCAGGGTATCCGTCCGAGGGCGGTCAGCCAAAGCAAGGGTCAGTTCCAGGTATCAGTCCGAGCGTGGTTAGTGGCAAGCAGAGGTCAGTTCCAGGTATCAGTCCAAATGTGCTCGGTGGCAAGCAGAGGTCAATACCGGCTATCAGTCCAAACATGGTCAGAGGCAAGCCGAGGTCAGTACCGGGAATCAATCCGAGAAGGTACAGCCTGGGAAGTGGAGCAGGAATCAGGAACAGACGCTGGCACACAGGAAGGACCATGAGAACACAGACACAGGAACACTGGAACACACACTGGAACAAGGACAGGATCAAGGAAGCAGGAACACAGGATGGCAACTAGCTTCTCACGAATAAGACTACCCATTTGCCAAGGCAAGAAACTGGAGCCTGAGCCCTGCCTTTTATACAGGGCTCAGGAGACGTGATTGTCACGCGCCATGGAGGAGTTTCCCACGCTTGGCCCTTTAAAGGATGATGTCCGCGTGTACGCCTAGGGATGGACCCGACACCGACGAAGAAGCCGAGCCCCGCCGTGAGGAGCAGTGAGAGGGAGGACTCCGGATTCTGGCTGTGGCTGCGAGGGAGGATGGACCAGGCCTCGCGGGAGCCCGAGGTGAGCAGGCCCAGCCGTGGCACCAGCATGGCTGGTATGTGCAACAGTACCCCCCCTTCTAGGCCTCCTCCTTACCAGTCTAGGCTTCTCCGGATGCTGATGATGAAAGGTGCGAAGGAGGTCTTTATCAAGGATATGGTGGGAGGGCTCCCATGAGTTCTCCTCCGAACCGAAGCCCTCCCATGCCAGGAGGTACTCCCAGCTCCCACTACGGTGATGAATATCTAATACCTCCCACACTTGGAGTATGGCTTCTGGTTCTGCAGCAAACTGAGTGGGTTGCAGTGGTCTTAGCGAAGACCAGGATAGGACCAGTGGCTTGAGTAAGGATACATAGAATGTATTGTGAATCCCGAGGTTCGGAGGCAGTTCCAGCTGGTAGGTTACTGCTCCCATTTGGCGAAGAACAGGAAACGGCCCTATGTACTTAGGGGCCAGTCATTGTGAGGGCAACCCTCACAAAGATGAGATTTGTACAATGTTCTCTCAACCTAGCTTGATGTTACCCAAGTTGAGAGTCCATCAAGCTAGGCTGAGAGAACATTGTACAAATCTCATCTTTGTGTGAGTTTCCTTACTCTGAAGGACATCAAATCTTCACAAGTGTGTACTGTTCTGTTCTTACGTCTCACTCTGAATGTCAAAGTGGCCCCTAACTCCTATACTACTACCTAAACCTCACCTCAAGTTACTAAGTGGGTCTCTTATAGAGGTATAAATACCTAACTACTAAAAGAGCCTTATAGCTAGTTTCTCTCTCTCTCTTTCTCTCTCTCTCAGAAAGGTATAGTTAAAACTATGTGATATGGGGTGAGCAGGGGGATTTCCAAGATGGCCGCACACTAGTGTAAGAAGCTCCAGATTTCTCCTAATTCTTATAAAGAAGTACTTGCTAAAGAAGTTTCCTTAAACCAGCATGGGAAAAAGGAAGGGTAAGGCAAGAACCTACCCTGAAGCAAGCAAAATGTTGCCTGTAACTGGCCCCATGGACCAGCATATTGTTCAGAACCCCGAAAGCTCTGAAGAAAAATCCTTGGATAGTGAGCCATGTCGTGCTCCAACACAGCCTGTTCCAGACCTGGAGTCATTGCTATTGCCGGAGTTGAGACGGGCCCCTCCTCAACCTGGCAGCCCCATGGAGGAGAGGCAGTCAGATGGGGCCACGATGGAAGGGCAAGCATTTGGAGCAGTTAGCTGGACAGCAAATGTAGGAAGTGCTGGATTTGAAATTGCATCAGACTCAATACTGTCTGTACAATTTGGAACAGAGGTAATAAATGTTAATCTTGTAAAACCTTCACAAATATCTTTTAAAAATATATGGGAAGCAATTACTAATCTCACAAGTCAGCTTGCTCGCTTTGTTTCCCAACAACAAGAGTTGACTGGTCAAGTTAATGTCATAAAACCTCAAGTTCTGGAAGTAAAAGTTCAAAATGAGGCCCAAGAGATTAAGGAAATAAAAATGCAAAAATCTGTGGATACAAAGCAAATTGGAAAATTTGGAAAACAACATATGTCGCTGTAATCTTAAGATTTTGAACTTTCCTATGAAAAAGTTTGTATCATCAATAGAGATGCTTCGCAAATATTTCCTTCAAATACTTTTAATAAAAGAAGAAATGATACCACCTATTTCTAAAGCCTATTATCTACTGATTAAGTCTTCTGCACAATTGAATATAAGGCCTGTAGTATCTCCTATAATAGATACTTCACATTTATCTTCGTTTCTGGAGACTTCAATGGAAGAAGAAGTGAAAACTTCAACTTTGATTGCATCACTAGTTTTGGACCCTGATAGGGAGTTCATTCTTAAAATGCTTTTCAGGAAAAGAAATGAACTATTTCTGGGGAAAATAATCTGTATATTTCTAGATGTTGCTAAACTAACACAGGCCAAAATAAATGTTTCCTAATGATGCGTGCGGCTGTTATTGGACTGGGCGCTTCTTTCTAGTTGTATTTCCCGTGCAAGGGTGTTATTAAGCATGCTGGGATTAAATATGGTTTTTTTGACCCCTTACAAATAAATTCCTTTTTGAATGGCAAAGTCAATCCAGATTCCTATGTTGCTAGAACAAGCTCCGAGTAATGTGTTCCGACTATAGAAAAGAAATAGAACACTAGCTATTTGTGGTATTTACTTTGTATTGATTGTTTAACATATTTCCTTCATATTTGCAATTGGATATCCCCCAATAATGTGGTCTGATAGGATAATACAGGGAATTAATGTTAGAGATATTAATTTTGATCAGTATTTACTAGATTAATATGTAAGAGGTTTCAATCTCTATTTATCATTTCTTGTCAAGTATATGCTTGTTAACTGAATATAAAAGATTATAAATAAAGATGTAAAAAAAACCAAACTGTGTGATAGCTTTGCAGTTTGCAAAGCCAGCCTACTTGAACAGAAATCCTGTCCCAAATTAGCATCACACCATAAAGTTTCCCCCCCCCCCAAAAAAAAAAAAAAAATATGGCTCCTTAGCTTGATCTTCCTTCTTCCCAGCACCAAACTGTGGAGGCAACCACCCCATCACTGACTGGCATCTAACAACATGTTTCTTGCCATATACATCAAAGTGCCATTCTCTCCTGCTACTCCATTCTGTTCTAAGATACATGGTACAGTGGCCTGGTATCCAATAACCTATTGATTGAAGTATGTATGTGCTTTTTTAACTCACAAATTCTCCTCTGTTGTGGGTATAGATGATCACATGTCTGCACTAGAACTTGTTGCTTGTACTTGCCACAAACTCTGATTTTTTTCCATTGTTTCACTTTTGTGAAAATTGAGGATCCTAAAAAGAACTGCACAAGTTTCACCTGTATCTGCACATGTGCCCCTGTCCTGGTACCCTTTCAACCACCAAATGTGTTCCCACTTGAAAAATACCTGCCCACACACTGTTTGATGATCCCACTATTACTACCAGGAAAGAAGAAAGGTCTGTCATGTAATGTTTCTATGCTACCCCAGGGGTCAATGCTTGGCCACTTGAAGTTATCATCAAGCATTGCAAAGGACTCCCCTGTACCTGTGCATATATCCCTGCCCTGGTAACCTTCCAACTACCAACTGAGTTCCTGCTTGCCTCTGTGTAAGTACCCTGCCCACAAGTTATTCCCTGATGGTTTCTGGGGACATTCCAATCTCACAATATTCTAAGGTCACAGAGTTCATAAAAACCCTGTAATCATATAGCAAATCATTTACTTATTAATTGGTTACAAACACAAAGATTATAAACTAAAACATTTATTATGAAAAAGGCAGCACAGTGAACATAAAAATATTAAAAACAGAATTACAACAAGCAGACAAAAAAGGGGATTTCCCAATGACACTAACTCATACATTGTAACTTAACTTGTATGCTAAACACTGCACCTCTTTCAGCCAGCTGTGAAAGTCCTGATAAATTTAGCTAAGAAACTGATCAATTGCACAGTTTATCAGTAATGGGTTCAGAGAGCTGTTTATTACAAGTACTACTACTATATATCATCTATAAAACACTAAACATACATAGCATTGTACAGATACACTTAAAGAGCCCATTTTTCATCTAGCTTGTAATATAATCAAGATAAAATAATCATGTTAACCAGTGATTTTTAACTGTATATCAAGATTCATAAATAATAATAATAATAAATGACATGCAAGAGTCAACAGGAATTGTATTCATTCTAGAGAATTATTAAGGCATTAAAAGCATCTTATAAAAGGTGAGCTTTTAGATTGAAACTATTTCTCTTGCTTAATTATGATAGCTGTAACTCTTAGTTGTTCAAGCTTTCTCTCTGCCTATCCTTGTCAGCTTATAATGGTAATTCTCAATTGTCACTGACTCCTTTCATAATGTAATGTCTGCAGCTGTGATGTCAGCACTTATTCTGCCTAAGGAATTAATCCTGTCATCTCTAGTTACTAGTGATATAGAACATAGTACTTTTATGCTGCCACCTGCAGTTTAACTGAAAATCATTAGAAAATAAGGAATATTTAATGGGAAAGAAGATTCACAGGACAGAAAAGTAATATTTACAAATAAAACTCATGTTTCACCATAGTCATCTTTGTATATAATGTACTTGTTTCCAAAAGGGATCACTGTCCTCTTTGGGCCACACACATGATTGTGGATCTACTGTAGTGGATGACTTGTTCTACTTTGGCTGGCTTTAGGTAATGGAGCATGTGTTGCTTTGTTGTTGATAAAGCATATGAATTTCGTTATCTTGGTGCTTGGAGATATTGCCAAATTCACTTGCAGTTCCTTGCTCAAAGGATCCTTTATCATATTTGTGTTTTTTGTGCCATTTGAGGATTCAGCTGTGGTGAGTAACTACTTTAGCTTCCTCAATTCTGCTAATGACTTTGTACAGATGATCATCTGTGATTCCCTCTGCTAGATCTCTGCCCGCTTTTGAATTGAACATACTTTTCTATGAAAGTGTACAGTGAGGCCATTACTGGTGTTATGTTATATATTGTTTGTGTTTTGTCTGATTTTACTTTGTTGCATTATTTGGTTTATTCATTTAATAAGTTTTATGTTAATATTTAGTTTATTATTGTATTGATGATATTTATTGCTGATGGGGTTTGATTTTAATTTGTTTGTTCTGTTTTACTTATCTATGTAATAAGTTATTTTATTAGTTTGTCATTATTGAAATAATTTTATTGTTGTTATTTATTGCCTAATTATATGATTTGTACATTTTATACAATACACCATTTTGAGCATTCTTTCTGACTGGAAATTTGATTTATAAATAAATAAGCTTAAATAGAATAAACTTAATGAGGCTGTAGTCTTGATTCTTCATATAACATAGTATCAGCTTACTTTCTGGATATAGTAATTAGAGAGAAAGAGAGAGAGATGGGCATTAGGGATATATAGAGGAAATTTTTTTTTTCAGTTGTAAGTCTTAGTGGCTTAGGTAGGAAGTACCAAGGTTTGGGACCAGCGATAGAAAACAAACAATCTCTGATTTGGGTAAGACGAGCAATATTGTTGGAAGGTATTGAAAGAATTCCTTTGTTTTGGGATCTTAGATCTCTTGTTGGATTGCAGAGTTGTACTGAAATTCCGGGAGGAGATGAAGTCAATATTATTGATGATATTGAAGATAATTGATAATACTTTGTACTGGATTCGGAAGGTTACTGGAAGCCAATGAAGATCTATCAGGGTGAGAATGCTATGGTCAAATTTTTAGTTCTGGTGAGAATTCTGGCAGAGGTATTTTGAAGAGGTTTAATTAAGTTTGCATTAAGTCTAGAAATAATGAATTGCAGTAGACTAGATTATAAAAAATTAGAGTTTGTAATATTGTGCAGAAGTCCTGGAAGGTTAGCATTCTGAGTTTGGTGTAAGCAAATTTGATTATCTTCGAAATATGTTTTTTCATGTTGAGGTTTTCATCAATTTGGATTCCTAGGTCACGTACTTCATCAGCATGGATGGTTTTGGAGATGGATTATCTTTTCTTAGCCAAATTATTTCTGTTTTGTTAGTGTTGAGAGTCAATTTCAGTAGAGAGAGCTATTTTTGGATGGATTTCATGTATTTTGTTAGAGTTGCTGTTGTTCTTTCAAACATTTTTTCAAAAGGAAATGTAAAATTGAATATCATCTGCATATATAAATAATTTTGTGTTTAAATTTGATAATAGAGTGCAAATTGGAAAGAGATAAATGTTTAAAAAGTTGCTGACAGGGCTGATCCTTGAGGAACTCCTGTACCAATTTTAAAGAGGTCTGTGGTTTGATAGCCTTATTTTATAAAAATTAAATGTTGAAATTGAAAGAACTAAATAATGAGGAGAAATGATTATGAACAGAAATTAAACATGAGGGTGTTGATCAATATAATATAGTTAGGGAAATGGTGTTAGCCATCAGACTCTGATAAGAATTTTTTTTATAGATAGTGGGCAAGTCTGACAGGTCTAGGGAGCCACTCAAGTCCTCTACTAGTTTTGAGGTCACATCTTGGATGTGTTGAAATCTTCATTGGCTGATAACACAACCTATAATTGGAGGCAGGTAGGACTGATATGAGAAAGCGCTGGCACCAATGCACTTCCGAGAGGCTTCTATGGCCTAATCCTTTCTCCATGATTCTTCAGCATGCTATCTTCTCTTCCAACTGCGCCCTTTCCAGTTTCTTCTTTGCCTGTCATGGTGGCCCAAGAAACCAGGTCAAAATACCTTGTCTTCCTACCTATTTTGTTCTGTTGCTGATAGTGACATTGAAGGCTCCTTGAGATTTAAAACTGACTTGACACTGTCAGCAGCAGTGGTAGGCAGACCAGAGCCTACACGCAGCCTGAGAATGTTGTCCTTGTTGTCCTTTGTACATTTTGTGTCTCAGTCTACCAGATCAATTGAAGATTACACAATGGATTTGTCTCTTCATTGTTGACCCTAGTTAGTTTGGTTTGTATTACATTGATTTATATTTAATTTAATTAAGTATGTTACTTTTTATCCATTTTCTATTGATTTAAGTACTTTTTACTTGTTATTTTCTATTTATTGTAAGGCACCCTGGGCAGGACACCACATAAAAGCTGCAGTCATTAAATAAAAATGTTAAATAGTTTGGACAAAATCGCTAATCTCAGAAACCACTGAACCGATTGCTTTCAAATTTGGACACAACCTTCATTTCGCATACAGGAAGGTTACTTACATTACAGATATGTCACACCTGTGACAGGTAAAATAGATTTAAATTTTTTTTTGAGAAAACAGCGACATCTGTTGGACGTAAGCGCCATCTGTTACACCTTACACTAACACACACTACACTAATCATTTCACCAGTCCAGGTTAGGAGTGTGCATTCGTTTTCACCGTATTGGCGATCCACAACATATATTGCACTATTTGTAGTATTCGTGGGGAAGCGAAACGTATCGCGATTCCCCACGAATACACAAATCTTCGCCGAATTATACGGCCACCTAAATAAAAATTTAAACAAACCCACCACCCTCCTGAACCCCCCCAAGACTTACCAAAACTCCCTGATGGTCCAGCGGGGGGTCAGGGAGCCACCCCCTGCACTCACACCCTCGGTGCCGGTTTCATCATGGCGCCAATAGCCTTTGTCACAGGGGCTACCGGTGCCATTGGTCAGCCCCTGTCACATGGCCATCGGCGCCATCTTGTGCTCCTACCATGTGACAGGAGCTGACCAATGGCACCAGTAGCCCCTGTGACATAATATGGGCAAAGACTATCGGCGCCATTTTGAGTACTGGCATCGGCTGGCCGGAGTGCAGGAGGTCGCTCCGGGACCCCCGTTGGACCTCCAGGGACTTTTGGCCAGCTGGGGGGGCCTCCTGACCCCCATAAGACTTGCCAAAAGTCCAGCGGGGGTCCGGGAGCAACCTCCTGCACTCCGGCCGTCCGATGCCAGTACTCAAAATGGCGCCGATCGCCTTTGCCCTCACTATGTCACAGATACTGACGATCGGCCCCTGTGACATTGTGAGGGCAAAGGCAATCGGCGCCATTTTGAATACTGGCAGCAGATCGCCTTTGCCTTCACTATGTCATATCTGTAATGTAAGTACAGAAGAACCTTCCTGTATGCGAAATGAAGGTTGTGTCCAAATTTGAAAGCAATCGTTCAGTGGTTTCTGAGATTAGCGATTTTGTCCAAACTCTTTAACATTTTTATTTATATAGATAATGACTGCAGCTTTTATGTGCAGGGGATGGCTCCCGGACTCCCTGCTGACCACCAGGGAGTTTTGGTAAGTCTTGGGGGGGTCAGGAGGGTGGGGGGTTGTAGTTGATTTTAATTTTAGCTGGGACATGAATAGAAATCGCCGTATTAATGCATCAGGGCGCCATACGGCCGAATGCAACGTATCTGCTCCCCGACGAATCCGAATCACGAATGCAACGTATGGCATCCCTCTGCACATCCCTAGTCCAGGTCCACGTTTCACTTCCATTTTAACACATTTGCGCACTTTTTTCGCCGGAAGATAACTATTTCCTTTATAGATAAAATACACCCACCACGCTCCTCACACCCCCCACACACATGCCAAATTGATTTACTTCCCACAGCCTCCCAACACACACAAAACCACCCTCCTCACACCCCCCACACACATGCCAAATTTATTTACTTCCCAGGCCCTCACAACACACACAAAACCTGACAGAAGTCCGGGAGGCTCCAGCGGGGGGCCAGGACCGGTCCGGGACACATCTCCTGCACTACGGCCGTCGGCTGCCAGCAATCAACATGGCGCCGACGGCCCTTTCCCTTACTATGCCACTCGGGGACACCAATGGCGGCAGTAGCTCACGTGACATAGTAAGGGCGAGGGCCCCTCGGCGCCATTTTCAGGACTGGCAGCCGGTGGACCTTTGTCCTTACTATGTCAGAGGACCTACCGCTGCCATTGCTCCACCCCACTCACATAGTAAGGGCAAAGGGCTGTCGGAACCCGTTTCAGTGCTCACAGCCGATGGACCAACGCCAATACATCGCTCCTGGACCGCTCCTGAATGCCCGCTACACCGACTGACATTTTTATCAGGTCTCGGGGAGTCTGGAGGGTGGGGGGTGGTAATGAATTTGTTACTGTGTTACATATTGTTCTTTGTAAAGGCCTCGCCTATATATTCCTTGTTATAAGTTACTTGTAAACCGACACGATGTGCAAACGGTTGCCGGTATATAAAATAAAATAAATAAAAATAAATAAATAAATAAAAATTGCGAACATCTTTGGGAGGGGTCATGAGGGGGGGCAGGTTTCATTCATTCAGCAACTCTGGGGGGGGGGCAAGGGGGAGGGCTACTGTTTTTTGCAGGGCTGGGGGAGGGGAGGGCAGGAGAGTGTGGGGTGGTTAGTTTAAGAGAACTTTTCTCATAGGGTTGTTTTTTCACACACAAATACATACACTAAACTTGCACGATCTCGGGATCGCACCAAAATAGCCCTCCCCAGACCACAAAACAAATTTGGAAGTGCTAATTTGGTTAGGCACTCCCCTATTTGGCTACATAACGTGCACAGACGCCCAGGGACAGACCACATGTAGCACCAACAATTTTAATTTCCCAGGTCTTGGGAGGGGGCAGGAGGGTGGGGGGTTATTATTTAATTTAAAGGGTTGGGATTGGGGGGGATTTGTGGGTGGGGGGTTCCCACAGAAATAGAAAGACAAAGGTTTTCTGATCTGAAGGGTAGGCAGTAGGCAGGGGGAGGTGACAGTGAGGGGAGGGAGAATGAGGGGGGAGGTGAGTGTCAGGGGAGGGAGACTGAAGGGAGATGTGAGTGTGAGGGGAGAGAGTTGGAGTGGGGAAAGGGGAGGGAAGGGGGGTGAGTGACCAAGGGGGAGGGAGGGAAGAGGATGAGTGACTGAGGTAAATGAGCAAGGGAAAGGGGGAGGGAGGGTAAAGAACCTGACTCTGCCACTGCAACGCGCGGCTGGGTACCACTAGTTATTTATAAGAATGGAGCCAGGCTTTGGAGATCTTTGATATTGATAAACAGACAAATGTGAGTGGTTAATAGTATAAGAGAATGCTATCAGATCTAGGAAGAGCGGAGCACAGACAAGTAAAGAGTGCTTTGCAATAGGTCAGAAACTTTTGAATGTGTGGAACACCTGCCCCTGAGAAATAGTGCCCATAAAAACAGGACTAATGGGGAATTAGTAATCAGAAAACATGACAGTTCTGAAAAAATGCTTCCCAAATGCATTTAAAAATGGAAGCAAAGAAGCCAGAAAAAGTGATGATCAAGTGAAGATTCTTTATTATGGGTAAAATGATAGCATGCTTTTGATTATTAGAAAAGGAACCAGTGGAATAAGCTAAAAACAAAAAGACATTAAAATGGACTAATCAAAGAAAGAAACAAAGAAATAAGGTTAAATGAGAGAGAGAATCCTAGTAAAGTTCAGAAAATCAGTGTTAACAACATCGAAAAATGGAAAGGATCTGAAATGTATAATGAAAATTAGACTTTTTTCCTTTGCACAAACAAGACAGTTTTACAAACATTCATAGTAATCACATTCTTTGAACAAATATTATTATTATAGTCGCCACAAGAGGGCCACCGAGTTCACAGATTTAATGTCAGATACAAGTTTCAAGCAAAAGTGAGACAAAAAAAACAGTATAAAGTGTAAGTCTGCTAGAACAAATTTGAAATAATTCATTATTTGCTCAATGATTTCATTTTTTGCAACCTCAATAATGAAAACAACAATCCAACTTAAAAAAAAAAATCTTGCCAGGAAAAACATAAGCAAAAACCACTGTGCAAATTTTGCACAAAAGTACTAAAAATCCTTGGTGCTTTCTGCACAAGTTTTGGTTTATTCAGTTTTTTTCCTTTCTATAAGCTGCAGAAAACTAAGCCTTTCAGCAGAATATCTACTGTTTCAAAATTATGGAAACTGGAAAGCTGTTTTTTTGTATTCATTTTACCCAAACCTTAGATCTAGCCCTTCACTTTTAAGTCCATGATATTCAAACTGTAAGGGACTGGCAATTCCCACTGCAGGATGGTTGGAGTATGCCTGGCAGAATAAAAGGTGTTATAGTCTCCTGTCATCTTAGAACAGGGTAATCAAACCTGCAATCCTGGAGGGCTACAAACCAGTTTGGTTTTTAGGATAGCCCTAATGAATGTGCATGATATCACTTTGCATTCAAATATTTCTCATGAATATTCATTAGGGGTATTCTGAAAACCTGACTCGTTTGTGGTCCTTTGGGATTCCAATTTGACACCTCTGCCTTAGAGGAAATATTGAAGACTACACAATAGATATTAAATCTCAATACAGAATAGGAGTTTGCAGTGAAAGGTGATAGTCCAGGGAAGAGGAAAGGAGGGTCAGAGATATGGAGTTAAAAATGCATTTAATTTCTAGACCAACTAATTATGTATGGAAAAACAATGCTTGTGTTTTTTTAAGTATCATATATTTATTATTTTATGTATTTATTTGGATATATTACTTACCGTTTTGAATATGAAATTCACCCAGGGCACATATAAACACATTACAGACAGAATAGGAAAACCATGAAACATCAGACACATAATGTTAACTACTCTTAAACATCTACCTATATAGGTGAAGTTGAGATACGAGGAAAAATAGAAATATCCTCCACTTCAACTATAATTTCTATATTTGAATTCTTAGGAAAGAAATCCTCCTTTAAAGGAACATCTTAATCCCCAATTATTACAAATCCTAACATTTTCCTCAATCTGTTTTCTAAATGGGTGACAAACCATCTTAATATCACTGAAATTATCCTTCAAATATAAGTCACTTTTTCCATGGTCCATACCTCCCAAATTAGCTGAAGCCATGAACATAAAGAAGGCTTTTGTGAATACTTCCAATGAATAACTTCATTAAGAACATAAGAAATGCATATTGGATCATATCAATGGTCGACTGAGCACTGCATCCTGTCTCCAAGTATGTTCTCTTGGAAGAAGTAACCAACAGATCCTAATGGCCCAATCCTTTCCCTGTTCATTCCTAGCTCCAAGCAGTAAAAGGTTGTGTTCCTTAAGTCTACCTGTGTTTAATAATTGCGAATGGATCTGCTTTTCATGAATTTGCCCAAATCATTTCAGGCTTTCTAATATATGAAATATTGGAAATAATTATGCAAAAAAGGTCTGTATCTGCCCATCTCTTCATCTGTCTGGGGCAAAAAAATAAAAAATTCCACAGAAAGGATGGAGCATCAATCAAATTTGGCTCACTTGAAGAACATGATAATATCTCAGGTGAGTTAAAAATAAAAACATAAACACTAGGTAGTATTTTTGAAGAATAAAGCCTCCAAAAAAAAAACCCATTGCTTTACCATGGCAGGCAGTTAGAGACTACAGAAAGTTGATAGAAAGGGAAAAAAAAGAAAAGCAGCTAGCAAAGGATGACACTTCTCAAGCCACCTTACCCCATGCTCCCTAGCCTAGACAATGGTCTCATCTACACCTTTAAACACATCTCCACCCACAAACACATACATATCCCACATCCCTGCCTACACACACACACACACACAACTAGTTACACATCTGCACCCCCTTTATCCGTTCATCCTTCAACAACTCTGCAAACACCTGCAGAGAAGACTTGCATAGAGAATTCATTTGGTTTCTGTGATGGCCCTATCATACTTGAGTACTCCTTTTATCCACATTTGTCTAATGGTCTAACTTACTCCTTCTTACATTTTCTATTCTTGAAAAAAGATTTTATTAGTAATGTTTGCCTCTTTAGAAGGTCTCTCTTAAAATTCTCTCTTTGCCTATCTTATTAATGTTTTACATCTAATATTCCAGTTCATATTCTCTTATCCATTTTCCTCAATTTGAATTGCATTCCATTTTTTTTTAGAATGTCTTTTTGACTCTACTAATCTCTTTCTTCACATCATTTACCCATAGTGGAAAGAACATAAGAAATTGTCATACTGGGTCAGACCAAGGGTCCATCAAGCCCAGCATCCTGTTTCCAACAAACCAGGCTACAAGAACCTGGCAAGGTTCCCAAACATTAAAAGGATCACATGCTACTGATGCGAGTAATAGCAGAGGCCATTTTTATCTCTAAAACAACTGGATTAATAGCCGTTAAAGGACTTCTCCTCCAAGAACATATCCAAACTTTTTTTAAACCCAGCTAACCTAACTGCACTAACCACATCTTCTGGCAACAAATTCCAGAGCTTAATTATGCACTGAGTGAAAATTAATTTTCTCTGATTTCTTTTGAAAGAGCTACTTGCTAACTTCATAGCGTGCCCTTCTATTACCCAAAAGGGTAAATAACTGATTCACATCTACCCGTTCTAGACCTCTCATGATTTTAAAGACCTCTTTAATATCCCCCCTCAGCCGTCTCTTCTCCAATCTGAACAGCCCTAACCTTTTTAGCCTTTCCTCATAGGGGAGCTGTTCCATCCCCTTTATCATTTTGATCAACCTTCTCTGTACCTTCTCCAGTGCAACTATATCTTTTTTGAGATGCGATGACCAGAATTGTAAACAGTACTCAAGGTGCAGTCTCACCATGGAGCGATACAGAGGCAATATCACATTTTCCATTTTATTCACCATTCCCTTCCTAATAATTCCTAACTGTTATGGTTTAGTGGTGTTTGGGTGGATTCTTGGGTACTGTGGCAGATGACCACTCCCACGGGGAGGGGCCCCGTGGGGAGCCACAGTACCGGGCTAGACTCAGGATGCACAAACACAGAGTTAGATCTTTATTGTACAGCTGACGTATTGTATACCAACAAAGGTGGCAGTAGTGAGGTGATCCAGAGGTAGCAGTCCAGGGACTCTCGGCAGAGGGAACCTGTCTTACCAAGTTGGTATAGGGAGATCCCGGTGTAGGTTTCCAAGCACGGCAATGCTGTAGATGAGACAGACTGAGAATTAGATTATTCACTAGATGGTAGCTGTAAGGTTGGCGATTCCACCAGGCTGAAGTAGATGGTTACAGGCACCGAGGCAGGGAGAGCAGGCCCTCAAGGAGTGAGTACATGATCCCAGTAAGGCACCTGAAAGAAAGCAGAGGGCCCCCGAGGAGCGGATACCCAGGTTAGAGAATACCCCGAAGAGCAGAGAGAGAGCTTCCTGTGGCAGCACAGAAGCGGCAGAGTAGCTTAGACTGGACAAGTTCAATCCTTGCTAACTCAATGAGCTAGCAAACAAGTACAGGCTAAATACCCAGATGGCATGACGTCACTTAAGGGGGACGCCCCCAAGGTTCACGCCATAGCTGGAATAAAGACATGGGTAGCGCACGCACGCGCACCCTAGGAAGCCCTAGGGAGAAACATGGCGGAAGGCAACGCCTTAGCCATTCCGGGGATGCTGGAGAGTGCGGCTTGCAGGCACGGCGGTAGCCATCTTCCCAAGGCTAGCGGGGAGAGCAGAGAAAAAGGTGAGGCACAAGGGTCGAAGCCGCCTGAGACCGACGGACGGAACACTAACATTGGGGTAGATTTTATAAACTTGCGCGTGTGCGTACTTTTGTTCGCGCACCAGGCACGACAAAAGTACGCCAGATTTTAAAAGATACGAGCGTAGCTGTGCGTATCTTATAAAATCCGGGGTCGGCGCACGCAAGGGGGTGCACATTTGTGCACCTTGCGCGTGCCAAGCCCTACGCGCGCTGCCCGTTCCCTTCCCCTACCTAACCCACCCCCCCGGCCCTATCTAACCCCCCCCACCGTTGTCGGCAGAGTTACGTCTGTCCGAAGCAGGTGTAACTCTGCACGCGCCAGCGGGCTGCTGGCGCGCCATCACCCGACCCAGGGGCTGGTCTGGAGGCCTCAACCATGCCCCCTGGCCGGCGTCATGCCCTGACACGCCTCCAGCCCCGCCCTGAAATTCGCACCGCCCACCCGACACGCCCCCAGCACGCCCCCTTTGTGAAGCCCCGGTACTTACGCGCATCCGGGGCTTGCGCGTGCCGCCGAGCTTATGCAAAATAGGCTCGGCGCGCGCAAGGGTCTTTTTTAAAGGTTGCGCGCATAACTTATGCGCATAACCCTTTTAAAATCCGGCCCATTCTGTTTGCTTTTTTGACTGCCACAACACACTGTGCTGACGATTTCAATGTATTATCCAGTATGACGTCTAGATCTTTTTCCTGGGTGGTAGCTCCTAATATGGAACCTTATATCATGTAACTTCTGCATGGGTTATTTTTCCCTATATGCAACACCTTGCACTTGTCCATATTAAATTTCATCTGCCATTTGGATGCCCAATCTTCTAGTCTTGCAAGGTCCTCCTACAATTGAACACAATCCGCTTGTGATTTAACTACTCTGAATAATTTTGTATTATCTACAAATGTGATAGCCTCACTCGTCGTATTCCTTTCCAGATCATTTATTAATATATTGAAAAGCCAAGAACAAATCCTTGAGCCACTCCACTGAGAAAACACCCTGAGCCACACACTTTTCCACTGAGAAAATTGTCCATTTAATCCTACTCTCTGTTTCCTGTCTTTTATCCAGTTTGCAATCCATGAAAGGACATCGCCACCAAATCCCATGACTTTTTACTTTTCCTAGAAGCCTCTCATGAGGAACTTTGTCAAACGTCTTCTGAAAATCCAAGTATACTACATCTACTGGTTCACTTTTATCCACATGTTTATTAACTCCTTCAAAAAAGTGAAGCAGATTTATGAGGCAATACTTGCCTTGGGTAAAGCCATCCATTAAACTATGTCTTTCTATATGTTCTGTGATTTTGATGTTTAGAACACTTTCCACTATTTTTCCTGGCACTGAAGTAAGGCTAACCAGTCTGTACTTTCCCGGATCGCCCCTGGAGCTCTTTTTAAATATTGGGGTTGCATTTGCTATCCTCCAGTCTTCAGGTACAATGGATAATTTTAATGATAGGTTACAAATTTTTACTAATAGGTCTGAAATTTCATTTTTTAGTTCCTTCAGAACTCTGGGGTGTATACCATCTGGTCCAGGTGATTTACTACTCTTCAGTTTGTCAATCAGGTCTACCACATCTTCTAGGTTCACCGTGATTTGATTCAGTCCATATGAATCATTACCCATAAAAACTTTCTCCAGTATGGGTACCTCCCCAACATCCTCTTCAGTAAACACCGAAGCAAAGAAATCATTTAATCTTTCCACGATGGCCTTATCTTCTCTAAGTGCACCTTTAACCACTCGATCATCTAACGGTCCAACTGTTAGCTTTGTGGACCCTTGGGTCGGTCAGGACAGGAGATGGAGCGCTGTGAAGGGTCACAGCTAGTGTCCCGACAGGGAGGCGGCTTGACGGACTTGAGGACAGCTGGATAACGGACCACGGTGGAGCACTATGTGACCAAGGGCTCGGCAGCAGAATGAGGGATGGACGGCGTTGGCCCTGTAGTTTGACGGTCTTCACCCTGGAGACCAGTACTCCCCCGAGAGGAGCTCGTAGGAGTCTGGCCGCTGGGACTTTTGGAGATTCGCCCTGGAAGCCGGTGTCCCCCCAGGAGGCGCTCATAGGGGCCCAGCCGCTGGGACTTAGGAGAGTCTTCGGGGCCAGTAGACAAGGAACCGGAGAGCTGGGAAGATCCGAAGTGGGGTCCAGTGGTCAAGCCGAGTCGTAATTCAAGGGAGAGGCCAAAAGCGGAGTCGTATAGCGGAGCCGGGTCGGAGCCAGGAGACAGCGGAGAAGCCAGAACCAGGGGAGAGACCAGTGCGGCGTCGTGGACGGAAACAGGTCAAGCTAGGAATCAGATGCCGATGCCGAAACCAGTGGAGAAGGCTGAAGAAGAGTCAGGAAGCAAGCCGGGTCGAAGCCAGAAGACAAGACAAACAGGAACGCAGCAACTAGACGACAGGGAACCCTGCGGAACCTCGTTGCAAGGCAGGGAAAGGTTGTAACTGCAGGGCTTAAGTAGCCCTGCAGCGTCTGACGTCATCAGGAGGTGGATCAGTGTTCTCCCGCGCTGGCCCCTTTAAATACAGGGCTCAGGCGCGTGCCTAAAGGGGCGGGGCCAGCCGCGGGAGGACACCGACTGCTCCTCCGGAGCAGGAGCGCGGCATCAGAAGCCTGTGCAGGCCCGACCGAGGTGGCGATGGACCGGGGCCGCATCGAGGGTGAGTGCCGGTCCCGGGGCCGACCTGGGATCGCAACAGTACCTCTCCTCCTACGCCCCCTCCCTGGAGGTCGCGGCTTGTCCGGGTGAGCCAAATGGAACTGGAGGAGGAGGTCCTTATCCAGGATATGCGAGGAGGGTTCCCAAGAGTTTTCTTCGGGGCCGTACCCCTCCCAGGAGAGTAGGTATTCCCAACGATGGCGACGAAACTGAACATCCAATACCTCTTTCACCGTGTACGTGTCCCCCTGGTCCATGGAGGTGACGGTGGACTCCGGAGGCAGAGTCTGGAATCGGGAGAGAACCACCGGCTTGAGCAGGGAGACATGGAAGACATCATGTATCTTGAGGGTCGAGGGTAAGCGCAACCTGTAGGACACCGCCCCAATGCGTTCGGCCACGATGAAGAGACCAATTGACTAAGTTGATCTTAGTTGTTTCTTAATATAATATATTACACTGTATTATAGTTCTTCTGTTCATTATATTATATTTGATATGTTCCATGTAAACCGCCTACCCGGCGATAGCTATATCTGTTAAATGTGAACCGGAGTGATATGTATTGTATACAGGAACTTCCGGTATATAAAAACCAATAAATAAATAAATAAATAAATATAACGAGGTGCTAGCCTCATGGAAGGAGTACGGAGCTGAATATTCCTGGTACTCAACCATACCTTAGTCCCGGGTAAGAAAACAGGAGCAGGACGTCGGGATCTATCTGCATATTCTTTAAACCAGGCAGCCGTCCGACGAAGTTTCTCCTGAGTGGAGCGCCAGAGGTGTCTAGCCGTTAGCTGCGCTGCCGGCGATGGTACTGTCAAGGGCAAAGGCAGGGGAGGCTTGGGAATCTTCCCGTAGACCATTTGGATTGGGGACTGTAAGGTGGCGGAGTGTTTATGGCGGTTGTACGAAAACTCTGCTCAGGGTAGGAGAGCAGCCCAGTTATCTTGCAGGTCTCCGACAAAGGCTCGGAGAAAGGCCTTCAGAGTACGGTTGGTATGTTCGACTTGGCCATTGCCCTGAGAGTGGAAAGCCGTGGTTAGATCCAACTGCACCCCAAATTTCTTACAGAGAGCCCTCCAGTACTTTGCCGTAAATTGGGGACCCCGGTCAGACGTAATGTGCGAGGGTAACCCATGTAAACGAAAGATATGCCGGGTAAACAGCTCGGCTAGTTCAGGAGCCATAGGTAATTTCGCGAGGCACGAAGTGTGCCATCTTCGAGAACCGGTCAACAGTGACACAGATCACGGTGTTCCCCTCCGAGGGGGGTAACTCTACAACGAAATCCGTGGATACATGGGTCCATGGCTCAGTAGGGATAGGAAGCGGTTGCAGGAGCCCCCAGGGACGGCCTGGCGGGGTTTTCTGTCGGGCGCATGTAGGGCAAGACTGAACGTAGAGGCAAACATCCTTCTTGACCCGGGCCACCAGTAGAACTCCGTCAAGAGCTCTAGAGTCCGGACCACCCCTGGATGACAGGCCGTCAGCGAATCGTGGGCCCAGGCTAATACCTTTCTCCTTGAGCGGGCAGGGACCACCGTCCTCCCCTCGGGTGCCACTTCAGAGGCGGCTACCAGCACCTTAGCTGGATCCAGGATGTATCGGGGAGGGTCGATGGTATCATCAGTCTCTATAGCGCGAGAGAGGGCATCCACCCTAACATTCTTGGCTGCTGGTCTATAGTGGAGGGAGAAATTAAACCGACTGAAGAAAAGGGACCAGCGCGCCTGCCGGGGATTAAGCCGCTGGGCGCGACATAAATACTCCAGATTCTTGTGATCTGTGTAGACTATTATAGGATGCTGCGCTCCCTCCAGCCATTGACGCCACTCTTCAAAGGCCAATTTGATGGCGAGTAATTCCTTGTCCCCGATACCGTTATTCTTCTCGGCGGGGGAAAATGTCCGTGAGAAGTATGAGCAGGGCCGAGATTTACCATTCTTGGAAAGTTGGGCTAGCACGGCCCCTACTGCCACGTCGGAAGCGTCAACCTCTACGATGAATTGGCCCTGGGGATCAGGATGGCGGAGGCAGGTATCATGTAGAAAGGCCTCCTTGAGAGCCTGAAAGGCCTGTACGGCTGTGGGTGGCCATTTCCTGGCATCGGCGCCCTTCCGGGTGAGGGCCGTCAAGGGGGCTACCAGACTGGAGTAGAGTGGAATGAACTGGCGGTAGAAATTGGCGAAGCCCAAGAAGAGTTGAAGAGCCTTAACTCCCAGCGGCTGCGGCCAGTTCTTAATGGCGGCAACCTTGTCGGGGTCCATATGGAAACCTGTGGAAGAGACAATGTACCCTAAAAAGGGTAAGGACTCTTGCTCGAATTGGCACTTCTCTAATTTGGCGTAAAGCCGATTCTCCCTCAGTCTCTGGAGCACCTGGCGGACGTGTTGACGATGTGACTCAAGATCCTGGGAGTATATTAGCACATTGTTGAGGTACACTATGACAGAGGTATGTAGCATGTCGCGGAGTACCTCATTCATGAGATTCTGGAACACAGCTGGGGCATTACAGAGTCCGAACGGCATGACGAGATACTCATAATGACCGTCCCTGGTATTGAAGGCGGTCTTCCACTCATCCCCCGGACGGATTCTTACGAGATTGTAGGCCCCCCTGAGGTCCAGCTTGGTAAATATTCTGGCCCCTTGAAGGTGGTCCAGGAGTTCGGGAATCAAGGGCAATGGGTAGCGATCAAGCCGGGTAATCCGGTTCAGGCCACGGTAGTCGATACACGGTCGAAGAGACCCATCCTTTTTCCCCACAAAGAAGAACCCGGCCCCCGCCGGGGAATTCGATGGTCTGGTAAACCCCCGTTCCAGGTTTTCCTTGATATACGTAGACATGGCCTGGGTCTCCAGAAGGGATAGGGCGTATACTCGTCCGCGGGGTGGTGTGGTTCCTGGCAACAGATTAATCGCGCAGTCGAAGGGCCGGTGCTCAGGGAGTAGTTCGGCCTTCTCTTTAGAAAAGACGTCCCGGAAGGCATGGTACTGTGGTGGTATAGTTAGCGGAGCTGCTAGAAGAGGAAGTGTTAGCGGAGAGCGAGCGGGAAGGCACTGACGGAAGCATGTAGGATCCCAGGACGTGATCTGAAGCGACTCCCAGTCTATCACCGGCGAGTGCTTTCTCAGCCATGGTAGACCTAAGATGACTGGGTGGATGGACTTCTCTAGGATGAGGAACGAGATCTCTTCATTATGGAGGGCACCGACCTGGAGCTTGAGAGGACGAGTACGGGTGGAGATGGTCCCAGGAAGTGGGGTCCCCTGAATGGAAGATACTCGTACGGGCGGTTCCTGGGGCTGGATCTCGAGCTGTAGCTGGTGTACCAGATCCCGAAGGATAAAATTCCCCCCAGACCCGGAGTCAAGCAGAGCTAAGGCGTCAAAGCCCCCCTCCGGGAGACACAGTCTTACCGGAATGGTACATGGGGAGTTCGAAGAGGTATTGCCTAGAATCAACTCCCCGCTAGACTCTAGGTTTGGGCGTTTCCCGGGCGCTCAGTACAGTGGGCCAGAAAGTGCCCCTTACCACCACAGTAGAGGCATAAGCCCTGGGAGCGTCGACGCTTCCGTTCTTCGGACGAATGGGGACCCCGACCCAACTGCATGGGTTCCTCCCCCTGAGCGTTAGTGGGAGCGGGCGGTGAGGGTCGGACACGAGGAGGTGTGGTCCTACGGATGGCCTGTCTCTGGGTGGATCTTCGCTCCCGGAACCGACGCTGGACGCGTCGATCTACCCGACCAGCTAACTCGATGAGCTCATGGAGATCGTCCGGAAGGTCTCGGGCGGCCAGTTCATCCTGGAGTCGTGGAGAAAGCCCCTCCAGGAATATTCCATGCAAACTGTTGGCTCCCCAAGCCAATTCTGTGGCAAGGGTCTGGAATTCCATAGCATACTCCTCCAGGGCCCGGTTCCCCTGACATAGCTGGAGCAGTTCTGAGGCGGCCGTGGAGGCGCGAGACGGATCGTCAAAGACTCTTCGGAAGGATTTGATGAAATGAACTAGGTTGCCTAGTCAGGAATCCTGGTGCTCCCAGAGGGATGAAGCCCAAGCCAAAGGCCTCCCATCCAAGAGGGAGATGATGAAACTGGTCTTGACGTGATCGGTAGGGAATTGTGCCGGCAGCAAGTTGAACCGGATATAGCACTGGTTGAGGAAACCCCGACATGACTTCACATCCCCTGAATACCGGGATGGAGCTGGCATCTGTACTGGAACGGAGGGTCTGGAGCTGGCCTGGGAGGTTGATGCCACAGGGCTGGCGGCGGAGGCTCCCTCAATGCGATCTGCCAAGCGCTGTACTGTCGACATCAGGGTGTCGAGGCAGATCTGTTGCTGCTGTAGCTTCTGGGCGATGCCCGGAATAGCCTTCAGACCGGCCAGATCCGCCGGGTCCATGGCCTTGCAATCTGTTAGCTTCGTGGACCCTTGGGTCAGTCAAGACAGGAGATGGAGCGCTGTGAAGGGTCACAGCTAGTGTCCCGACCGGGAGGTGGCTTGACAGACTTGAGGACGGCTGGACAACGGACCACGGTGGAGCCCTATGCGACCAAGGGCTCGGCAGCAGAATGAGGGATGGACGGCGTTGGCCCTGTAGTTTGACGGTCTTCACCCTGGAGACCAGTACTCCCCCGAGAGGAGCTCGTAGGAGTCTGGCCGCTGGGACTTTTGGAGATTCGCCCTGGAAGCCGGTGCCCCCCCAGGAGGCGCCCATAGGGGCCCGGCCGCTGGGACTTAGGAGAGTCTTCGGGGCCAGTAGACAAGGAACCGGAGAGCTGGGAAGATCCGAAGCGGGGTCCAGTGGTCAAGCCGAGTCGTAATTCAAGGGAGAGGCCAAAAGCGGAGTCGTATACCGGAGCCGGGTCGGAGCCAGGAGACAGCGGAGAAGCCAGAACCAGGGGAGAGCCCAGTGCGGAGTCGTGGACGGAAACAGGTCAAGCCAGGAATCAGATGCCGATGCCGAAACCAGTGGAGAAGGCTGAAGAAGAGTCAGGAAGCAAGCCGGGTCAAAGCCAGAAGACAAGACAAACAGGAACGCAGCAACTAGACGACAGGGAACTCTGCGGAACCTCGTTGCAAGGCAGGGAAAGGTTGTAACTGCAGGGCTTAAGTAGCCCTGCAGCGTCTGACGTCATCAGGAGGTGGATCAGTGTTCTCCCGCGCTGGCCCCTTTAAATCCAGGGCTCAGGCGCGCGCGCGCGCCTAAAGGGGCAGGGCCAGCCGCGGGAGGACGCAGACTGCTCCTCCGGAGCAGGAGCGTGGCGTCAGAAGCCTGTGCAGGCCCGACCGAGGTGTCGATGGACCGGGGCCGCGTCGAGGGTGAGTGCCGGTCCCAGGGCCGACCCGGGATCGCAACACCAACTGACTACCTCACAGGCTTTCTGCTTCAGATATATTTTTTAAAGTTTTTACTGTGAGTTTTTGCCTCTATGGCCAACTTATTTTCAAATTCTCTCTTAGCCTGTCT
The DNA here is from genome assembly GCF_901001135.1 of Rhinatrema bivittatum. NCBI lineage: Eukaryota > Metazoa > Chordata > Amphibia > Gymnophiona > Rhinatrematidae > Rhinatrema > Rhinatrema bivittatum. The sequence goes on along the minus strand of NC_042615.1, from coordinate 732,123,885 downwards.
TATCAATGTCTTACATTTAACTTGCCAATGTTTATGCATTATCCTATTTTCTTCTGTTGGATCCTTCTTCCAATTTTTGAATGAAGATCTTTTGGCTAAAATGGCTTCTTTTACCTCCCCTTTTAACCATACTGGCAATCGTTTTTCCTTATTTCCACCTTTCTTAATGTATGGAATAGTAATGCTGTCCTTTCCTGTCCTGTCAGAGCAGCGCTGGAAGCACCAGAAAATAGGTAAGAGATATCTCACTCATGGCAGGGGTTTTCAGGGTCCAGGGCTTTCCTGTTCCTGAGGATACGGATGGGTATACGGTGAAAAGAAAAGGGCAAGAATGAGATATATTAAAAACAAAAAACAGAGAAGAAGGGGGTGGGGAATAATCTGTGACCTCACAGTAGCATCCACCCACTATAGAGGAAATTGTGTGGTGTTCCATATCACTGTCCTGGGGTGAGAGATAAGCAGCATCTAAAGTAGTAAAAAGGAGCTTCAGAGAAATGATTGCCCTGGATGACCTGCTCCAGCAGGTGGAGGAGAAAATAGGATTTAAGCATCTGCTGCATCTGTTAGCCCTAAAATACAAAGTTCCCTCCAGGATTACATTTATTTGGAAACTCATCCCACCTTGTATAACAAGTGCCTTAATCACATACAGCTGGAGCTGGCTAAAGCAGAGGGGAGTAGCTTGAATTTTACCAGCAATAACTGGACCAACACAAATGCTAGACATGCTTACCTCTCCCTGGCAGCACACTGATATGACCTGGTTGAGGCATGGGCAAGCAACCACTCTAGCAAGGCAGGAGCATCAGGGTGCAAGAATACTTAAATCACAAGCAAATTGTGATAAAATGCAGAAGGGCCTTGCGAGACTGGAAGATTGGGCATCCAAATAGCAGGTGAAATTTAATGTGGACAAGTGCAAGGTGTTGCATATAAGGAAAAAATAACCCATGCAGTAGTTACACAATGTTAAGTACCACATTAGGAGCTACCAGCCAGGAAAAAGATCTAGGCATCATAGTGGATAATACATTGAAATCATCAGCTCAGAGTGCTGGGGCAGTCAAAAAATCAAACAGAATGTTAGAAATTATTAGGACAGGAATGGTAAATAAAACGGAAAATGTCATAATGCCTCTGTATCACTCCATGGTGAGACCGCCCCTTGAGTACTGTGTATAGTTCTGGTCATCGCATCTCAAAAAAGATATTGTTGCAGTGGAGAAGGTACAGGGAAGGGTGACTAAAATGATAAAGGGGATGGAACAGCTCCCCTATGAGGAAAGGCTAAAGAGGTTAGGGCTGTTCAGCTTGGAGAAGAATCGGCTGAGGAGGGATATGATAGAGGTCTTTAAAATCATGAGAGGTCTTGAATGAGTAGATGTGAATCAGTTATTCACACTTTCGTATAATAGAAGGACTAGGGGGCACTCCATGAAGTTAGCAAGTAGCACATTTAAGACTAATCAGAGAAAATCCTTTTCACTCAATGCACAATTAAGCTCTGGAATTTGTTGCCAAAGGATGTGGTTAGTGTAGTTAGTATAGCTGGGTTTAAAAAAGGTTTGGATAAGTTCTTGGAGAAGTCCATTAACTGCTATTAGTCAAGTTGTCTTAGGGAGTGGCCTCTACTATTTCTTGCATCAGTAGCATGGGATCTTCTTAGTTTTGGGGTACTTGCTAGATTCTTGTAGCCTGGTTTGGCCTCTGTTGGAAACAGGATGCTGGGCTTGATGGAACCTTGGTCTGACCCAGCATGGCAATTTCTTATGTTCTTATGTTCAGGTAAGATTTATGGCCCAGCCAGTTGATAGATAGCCACCATTCATTTTGCAATATTCTATCAGCTATAAGAAAGATACAAGAAGGTTGGCTAAGTTCTAAAACAAGAGAAAAAAAGGTAAGGTCTTCTAAGGGGTTGGGGAGGAGAGGGGAAGAGTGAGGAAGGATAGGGAGGGGGTTAGGAAAGATCCTTCCCACTCCGCTCCTTAATTGGAGCGGACTGGGAGGGAAATGGGGGAGGCCCGATCTCATCGCTGCACATAAATTACAATTTTCAACCTCCACCTTGCGCACATCACCCCTGATTTTATAACATTCACGAGCCGGTGCAAGCATGTTATAAAATTGCGCATCCATGTATGTGCACGCATATTTTTTAAAAATCTACCCCTATTTGCACAAAATAGCAAGTTCAAAATACATAGGAACTTTTCGTGCACACACTTTAAGCTAGCTTATTTTCAAACAGTTGTAACCAGCAAATCCTCACTTATATCTGAATATAGTTAATTTCAGCATATGACTGTTTTTACCTTCTTTAACACATTATTATAGCCTATACCTTCCAGTACATACTTTTTTACTTCTCTTCCTGCCTTTATTGATCTTATTCCAGTATTGTTGTGATGTGGCTCATGGCTGGAGCCACAAACCGCCGCTTACCTTCGGGGCCTAGAGGCCACAGAAGCCAGGACCTTTCCCGCGGTCTGGAGCCACCCCCGGACCGCCCATGTTGCTCCTCAGCACAGCGGGCCGTGCCGCCCTGCTCTCCTCCACGGCAGTAGGCCGCCGTTGATGACATCCGCTTCGCGGCCTGGAGGCCGCAGTTCACGGTCTGTCCTGCGGCAGGGAAGCAGCTCCTCCTCCTGTCTTCAGTGGCAGGATGCCGCCACTCCAATGTCGGGGCCTGCCTGTGGCCCTTCTCCAGCTCCTCCAGCATCTCTGCTACAGCGGTGGCATGGCCGCTGTCCATGGTCCTGCCCCTTCCTCTTAGGGGCGGGCCCACAGCTTCTCCTTGGATTTAAAGGGCCCACGGCTGTTCCGCCCCGGGGCCCCACCTGTAGCTCCTCCCAGGGAGTTGCCTCTTCCTGCCTTACTAAAGGGCTCCGAGCTCATTCCATCATCGCCTTGGCAAGGAGCTAGCCTCCTTGGAGCAGTTCTCCGTGTTCTGCTCCATTGGACTTCCATCTTCAGTTCCAAGTTCCTGTGATGTCTTCCGTCTTCAGTTCCAAGTTTCTGTGATGTCTTCCGTCTGCCTTGTCTTCACGTCCTTCGTCTCTTGATGTCTCCTTGGCTGTGCAAGTCTCCTGAGGTTCCTGGCTTTTAACCTTCCTTCACTGAGTCCCACTTCAGTATTCTGGCTCAAAGTTCCATCTCTGGGTACCTGGCTCCGAGTCCCGTTTCCGAGTTCTCCCCTGAACTGTGTCCAGGTCCTCAGAGCTCCTTGCTCTTGCCTTTGTCTCTTCAGTGTCCAAGTCCTCGTCTTCAGTTCCAGTTCCAAGTCTTCCCTTCCAAACTCCTTTCCCAGACGAAGTTCGTCTCACCTCAGGGGCCCACACTCTCTGTCCCACACTGGGGAGCGCCCACTAGTGCTCCCTTCCTTCACAGTGCAACAAGTATTCTTTCTTTCGCCTCTAAAATATTTTATTTTGCATACTTTTGCATCTGGATGGAATAAAGTGTACTTAAGGGTGAGAAATAAACTTTAGGTCCTAAAGTATAACATTTTGGAGGTCATTTTATCTCTCATGCCTTCATTTTGTCCACCTGTAACTAAACTGGATAAAAGTTATTGAAATTGTAGACTGTTTATGAAGGGGTTATTTTATATTTTTTCTGTGTATTATGGACTATATTGTTATTGCACTAAAATAATGAATATTTCCATTATGGTAAAAATTAAAAAAAACTAACAACTTTACTAGATATTAAACTCGTAGATACCTGATTTATCAAGGACATGAATATATTTTGTTAAATTTTGCTCATAGATTTTAGAGTTGACATTTTTGGAATTAAATGATCCTAACAGAAATTCAACTCTTTTTTTGTGTTTGTCCTTCAGCTGTGATTCAACATGTTTCTGGTGGGATGGACTGGTATTTATTCTTTCTCCTCAGAGAGAAGAGGAAAGCTATGCACAATCTTCCCAGTATTCTGAAAGGTCAAATATTAGCCCTGGGAATCACAAGATTCTTAATGATTGACCTCAGCAATTTCACATGTAAATAGCTGAACTTCTTTCTCTCTATAGATCTCACTATACATATTGAAAATTGTTTTAAAGGTTTTTTAAGGACATGAGGATACTGGATCTTGCTACAAAGTCTAATATGTGCAGTTTCCTTTCAAATATCATTTGTTAATAGCATATTTCCCCTGGAATTTGTATAAGTTATTTAATTTGTCATTGTCCCACAAGCATTTCATGTTTCATAATCTGGAACTAGCAACGTTCACATTACTTGTATAAGAGGTATGTAATTGAATCTATGCTGTACCTGCCATAGGGGGTTATTTTCTAACCCTATCACATGCGATAGCTAGACCGGGGCGGCGTCGGCACCGGAAGAGGAGGAGTTGGGGCGGCGTTGGGGCAGATGCTGCGGAAATTTCACTGGCAGTAGCGCCCCAATAGCACCACCTTTTACGATGGTGCTATTGAGTGCAAAAGCTGGCAGCAATAATACCGCGGTGGTACGATCGCTGCCGGCTTTCGCAGGCCCGCCCCCTGCTTCACCCCCCTGCCCCAGCTGTCTCTGCATTGTAGATTTTAAAAAAATGACTTACTACATATGAATTTGTTTATGAGCCTAAAAGACTAGATACCATATCATCAGCTACTGTCTGACTTCCTTCTTATTGACTCTTCTTCCTTCTACTAAATGACTGCTTTATTTCAGTGTGGCTGCACTATTGTACTTTTCTTTACCTGGGCTCTCTAATCTATCTACTAAACCTGAATGTCTACCGTATCTTCTGCTACTCCTTAGATGTGCACTACAATCCTTCACATACCTCTAATCATACTTTCTATGTGTTGCAATGCGATGGGAGGAGCACTAGGGGGCACTCCCCATTGTGGGATGAGTTGTGTGTGCCCTTGGGTGAGACAGGTACTCGTCTGGGAATAGACAGGAGGAATCTAGAGGCCCTGACCCTCCACCGGACCTGCAAGCTTCTGTGAGGCCATCAATACAATGGTCATCTCTGAGTGGTCCTCTGACCACTCCAAGCCCTTTTGGAGCTGCCGCTGGGTAATGGCAAGAAGCAGCAGGCCGGACAGAGGTCAAGGGTGGACAAAGACATCTTGGCACAGGATGAAGAGATGAAGAGATGAAGACTCAAACAGGCTAAAACTCGGATGAAGAAGAATCCGGGCAACTTTATGCAGCAACTGTCTTGGACTGAGTTTCGTAGACCCAGCGAAACAGGTCAGAGAAGTTGGACTGAGGATGACCCACTGAGAGGAGGAGCTGTACCAGGACATCCAAGGTCAAGACAAGCTAAAATCATGGAAGTAAAAGTCCAGAACTCTCAAGAGAGCGCAGGGCCTCCCGCCACTCATGGACACTCGATGAAGAGCAGCATGGAGAGGAGGACGGACAACGGGCCCTCTGGGAATCCAAGAAATGGAAGAAGGTGGATGGGTGAGCAAGGTCACTCAGGCACCCTACACAGCCCAGCCGGGCTGGTCGTGGACCACACTGCCCCCTACGTGCCCTACACAGCCAGCGGACCACAAAGGGAGTATGGCCTGCCCAGGAAGGGGCAAACATCTGGACATCAGGGACGGAGGACATCAGGAACAGTGAAGACATCTGGACATCAGAGATGAAGGATGTCAGGACATGGAACATCCAGTGAAGAGACCAGAACGAGAAGGGATCCCAAGAAGACTGGAATGCCAGACAGGAGCAAGAACGAGGAGTCCTGAGTAGGAGAAGCTCTCAAGAGGACCAGCTCCTAGCGAAGGTAAGGCAAAAGTGACAACAGAGCCCTTTTATAGGGCTGAAGGGGAGAACGCCCAGGGAGGAGTCAGAGGAGGACCACACCTGCACTGGCCCTTTAAGTAGCGAAGAAAGGCGCGGCCTTGCGCCTTAGGAAGAGTAGGAAGGAAGCAGCAGGACCCTGGATAGTGGCATCCTGCCGGTTCAGAACAGGAGCAGGAGATGGGCTGCAGGACAGGCCCCAATGTCGACGGCAGAGTCCTGCTGCAGAGGAGGAAGCAGGGAGCGGCATCCAGCCGCGAAAACGCAGCCGAAACCGGCCCCAGCTGCAGACAAGTTCAGGGAAGAAGGCCCATCCCCCCAGAGGAGACGGATAACATTGGTGGCCTCCAGGCCGCATGGGGCAGCACTCTAGTGGCACTCTGCTGCAGCGTGGCCTCCAAGCCGCAGGGGTATGGTATCAGTGGATTCTTGCCTCATGGAGAGGTCCGGGGGCGGCTCCAGCTGTGGGAAGAACAAGCGGACGTCGGCAGCCTCCAAGCTGCAGAGGTAAGCACCTGCTCGTGGCTAGGCCCGCGAGCAGGAGCACAACTATGCCCTTAATATGCCTCCATTTCATTTTTCCCTAGGCTTGTTATAAACTGAGACACAAACTAACTATATATTTGATCATAATCCACCTTGTGACCAGCTTGGTAAGGTGGAATATCAAATGTTTACAAATAAATAATAATAATTAGATTTATGCAAGCTTCAGCTTTTTTAACTTTTTTGGAGTTGCCCTAGGATTATGTGCCATAATAAATAAACAGGACATTTTTACAAAATAAGGCAATTAATAATATATATCACACATATCACAAATCAAAAATAAAAGAGAGTGCTATAACAAACAATATACAAACCAATATTTTATTAATACAAAGCAAATAAAAGATACAAAAATAAAATATACAAATTTCAAGATTCATATGCAAATAGTATACCCACCTAATATTCATAAAACCACAAAGCACCATACACACACTCACATATCATAAAATAAGTCCAAAGAACAAGTTATCTCCCATCATGTTTTGCTACACAAAGCTTCTTTAGGGGAGAATCCACACCAACCTCTAGTTGAAAATCGAGTGGGTGCACTTGTATATTCTCTAAACTTGAAACATAGAATACTTCTGTTTTCAACTGAAAAGACCCTGAATCATTTCCACAGGATAAAAACATTCATTCACATACATATAGCTATCCCTTCCAGATCTTATAATACAGGTGTACTATAGCCTTGAGGGCTAATAAAATGGGGGTTTTGCAGTAGTGAATTTGTCCCATGTTGAAGTTCCTCAGCTTTTGATGCATTACATTCTGAAAACGTATGGATTCTATATGGAAGTAATATACCCACAATTATGCAACTATTATGATTGGTTCATTAGTAGTACTGTAGCTATTCTTAAAGAAAAGTGTTGCAGACAGGGTTGGATTGGCTATTGGGGATTCAGGCATGCCCTGGTGGGCCTGTTCACCCAATTACTTGGGCTGTGTTGGTTGCAGTGGTCCCATGACTGCGGAGCCTTCAACCAACAACAGGCCACCACCACTTTTCACACAATAGGAGCCTCCCGTACACTATCTACCTTATAAATGGCCTGTGACCGACGGCCCGCAAATGCGCAGTAGAGCACAGCTCTACTGCGCATGTGCGGGCAAGGACGTTGGTCAGAAAAAAAAAATGGCGGTGGGGCCGCAGGAGCGGGAGGAGAAGCAGCGGCGCCACGCGCGCGCGGTGCCGCTACTTCTCCTCCCCAGATCTGCCGGCAGATCTCGGGGGGGGGGGGGGGGTGTCACTCCCGCGCCCCCCCCCCCCCCGAGATCTGCCGGCAGGAGCGGGAGGAGAAGTAGCACCGCTACTTCTCCTCCCCAGATCTGCCGGCAGATCTCGGGGGGGGGGGGTGACTCCCGCGCCCTCCCCCCCCCCCGAGATCTGCCGGCAGGAGCGGGAGGAGAAGCAGCGGCACCGAGCGCGCGCGGTGCCGCTACTTCTCCCCAGATCTGCCGGCAGATCTCGGGGGGGTCACTGCCGCGCGCGCGGGAGTGACCCCCCCCCCCCCCCGAGATCTGCCGGCAGGAGCGGGAGGAGTTAATGGAGCCAGGTGAGGGTTGCGGGAAGTCGCGCTTACGGCGCCGGGAGGAAATGGAGGTGGGTGAAGGGAGGGACTGAGTGAGTGGGAGGGAGGGAGAGGGGGGACGAGTGGGAGGGAGTGAGGGAGAGGGGGGACTGAGTGAGAGGAGAGGGAGGGTGGGGAGGAGTGGGGGAGGGGGGTGGTGAAGAGTGAGGGGAGAGAGAATGAGGGGGAGGTGAGAGACAGAGGGATGTAGCCCGTTTTAACGGGCTTTACGGCTTGTATATTTATAATTAAGCTAGCAAAATGTCTTTCACCTTCTTCCAGTATGGGCACAACTTCTTGCAGGAAATCATCAAGCTGTTGGGGATCAAAGCCCATTCGGCTGCACACTATGGCCTCCTCAGCTGGGCTTCCTGCCTCTGAGAATGTGATGAGAGAAAGTCACCACCCAGCCTTCACCACCCGGCTTACTAGCTCATTTTTCCTCACTCACCCACATTGTTGATGCCTCACCTCTGCTTTGGAAGCCGAGGGGAAGCGGGTAGCTGGTGAGAAAGCTGATGACCAGAGGCATGATTACTGTGGCAACTAGTTCCCTTTCATTGTCTGCATGTTTTTCACACAGTTTCCTGTCATCTCATGGCTCTCTTGGATCCTCTCCCCCATCTTCGGCCACTTCTTCTCCTTGACTCTGCTTCTCTCAGCGGGAGGCAGCCAGGAAGCCTCCTGTGGTTGCCTCCCCGCTAGCTCCATATCTCATGTCTCCTCTGCTAATTCATACTGGGGTAGATTTTTAAAAACGGCGCGTTCACGTACTTTTGTTCGCGCTCCAGGCGCAAACAAAAGTACGTTGGATTTTAGTAGATACGCGCAGCCTGCCTCCGTTCCCTCCGAGGCCGCTCCGAAATCGGAGCGGCCTCGGAGGGAACTTTCTTTTGCCCTCCCCTCACCTTCCCCTCCCTTCCCCTCCCTTCCTCTACCTAACCCCCCCCCCCCCCCCCGGCCCTATCTAAACCCCCCCCCCCCACCTTTATCCGTGGATTTAAGCCTCCCGGAGGAAGATGTAAATCCACGCGCGCCAGCGGGCTGCTGGCGCGCCGAGACACGATCCGGGGGCAGTTCCGGAGGGTGCGGCCACGCCCCTGAACCACCCCGGCCTGAAACCACGCCCCCGGGCCCGCCCCCGAAACGCCACGTCCCGCCCCCAAAACACTGTGCCGATCGGCCCCTCCCCCGACACGCCCCCGACACACCCCCGACTGAAAACCCCGGGACTTACGCGAGTCCCGGGGATCTGCGCACGCCGGCAGCCTATCGAAAATAGGCGCGCCGGCGCGCAAGGCCCTGCTCGCATAAATCCGGGCGGATTTACGCGAGCAGGGCTTTTAAAATCCGCCCCATTCTGCTCTGGGCCATAGCAAAAGAAAAAAAACTAAACAGAGTTCTGGGCCCTTGCAGCCCACACTTCACATGGCAAGAAGCACAATCTCCTATAGTAACAGGCAGCCTACAGAGACACCGTTATCCTAAGACTTTGCATGGACCCCTAACCACCAATAAGTGATTATTCATAGGAGATGCTGCAGCTTTTAAACTCTGGAGGAAGGAGAAGAAAGAGTGCATGAATGACTGGACATGTGTGTGAGCAGTCAAAGTCTCTGTGTAAGCGTATATTGTGACTGATCATTTGTGTGTCTGTCAGTGAGAATGTGAAAGTGTATGTGTGACTGATCGTGTGTGTGACAGCATCTGGGAGTGTATATATGACTGTGTGTGTCAGCGTGTATGCGTGAATGTGTGTGTGTGATTCTATGTGTATCAGCATGTGTGTATGTGTGACTGTGTGTGTCAGTGAGCATGTGAGTGGAAGGGTTAGAGAATATGAGAGTAAGAAAAGAGTCTATGCACATACCCAATAACCTCAATGTGTTTGGATTCAAAAGTTCCTATGGGAAAGCAGGGGATTTTTTTATCCTTATTGTTTTTAATTATTGGGTGTTTGAGATGTCTGCTGTTTTGAAATATTTTATTCTGCTTTGGGAAATTTTTTAAAAATGAGTTTTTAATTGGATATTTTATTCAATTGTATTAAAATATGTATTCTTTTTATTAGTATAGTTTTACTGATATGATTGATTTTATATTTCTTGATTTTATTATTTGAAGTTTATTGAAGAATGGTGGCAATTTTGTTTGTCGACAGTTGCATTGCATGCAAAGAATGGTTTGTTGCAGTTTCTAGTTCAGTTTTTGACTATAAATTTCTGTTTATACATAATGGTGTCTTTATTCTGTGTTTGGTGAGGGTTTGTCTATGTTCTGCACATTAAACCGATATGAGGTGTTCTGCTAGCATGTAGTTACTGTGTAGATTGCTATAGATCCCTATGTTCTGTTTTCCTAATAGGAGGTCTATTGGTGTTTTAGGGCTGGTTGTTACTGTTTGAGTGCTGGCAGTTACTGCTATTTTGATATGGGAATTTTACTATATTGTAATTGTAATTCAGTTTACTTCATGCTTTCGGAGGGCCAAGCCCATACCCAACATGCATAACAATAGTCCTAATACCATATGGGCTCCAAGTGTCTGTTTTTGTTTTTGCAGGTTTTTCTAATTGATACTACAGTGCATGTAAATAAACATGTTGCTGTAAATTATATTTTTACTTCAAAAGATAATGTCTTGTTCATGGAGAATCTGTTATTATAAGTGCATAATCTATAATTGTATATGGGGAGGGTGCAAGGCAATAAAGTTTACCTAGGGTGCTTTACACTCATGCACTGACCCTGGCTGTACTGGCTTCAGATTATAGTCAAGTATCTTGAGAATTTACTTGCATAAACTTTACAACAGGGAGTGTGGAATTGTTTCTAGTTTAAAAACGAGGTAAATACTGTAGAAACATAAGCGTATAATGACAAAAGTTTCTTGCTCTTTTATTTGCTTTACCTGGAGAGAGCAAACAGGAAATCTGCAGGAGACACAGACAGGATTGCATAGGGATTGTGAGCAATTGCCAGTTTTCAGGGCCTTGCCCTAGCGTCAGTCAGGGTGAGGAGTGAAAGTGGCAGCAGACAGCAAAGGGAAGGAGTGAAATTGCAGGACATTGAATCAGGTTTTCATCTAATTCTTGATGGCTAATCAGCACTGGAACAAGTTACCTTAGAAGAAAATGAAATCTCCCTACTGGAGATTTTAAGAGCAAACTAAAGCAAAAATTGACTAGGATGATATTTGTACAGTGGATGCTGCCCAAAGCAGGGGATGGATTAGATGGACCTCATGAGGTCTCTTCCAGCTCTATTTTACTTTGATTTTATTATACTAAATAAAGACAAAGATTGTTGCCTTTATGCAAACTCTTTCAAAAGTCAGATTCACCACTTAAGGATTAGCCCTTTTAATGGGACAAAAACAGATTACAAGAAAAAATCTGTTTTTTCTCAAAAACTAAGTGTTAGAGGCATGACCAGTCCAGATTATTCTGCTCTATTTATGGCATGCCAAAAAAAATAATGCAATGTAGAAGAAACCCATTCATTGGGTTTCTATCTTCTTGGGAAAGGAATGTTTCCTTTCCTAACCCCTCCTTAGCACAAATAATGAAGCAAAACAGCAGCAAAAATAAATGCAAAAAGCAATCCCTAGTGTGTTGAACCTGATGAGATTTGAGATTAACAGTAGCAGCAGAGAAATGACTAATAATTACAAGGGTGGCCCATTGGCTCAGTTTCAGTACTGTGCACTGCCATGCAGAGGACCTAGGCTTAATTGCTGGGCCAGGTCTCTGCTCCTTGGGCTGAAAATGCTGTGGAAGCAATGTTCATAATCCTTGGATGGGGGTTGGTGTTTTAGCCACTGCTCAGCAGTGTCACCTAGTGGCCAGACCTAGAGTCCACACTAATCAGATTGCAGATAGAATCATGGTTTTGACTTCTAGCTGAAGAACATAAGAACACAAGAAATTGCCATGCTGGGTCAGACCTAGGGTCCATCAAGCCCAGCATCCTGTTTCCAGCTTGTCGCTGCAAGGGCTTAACTAGGTTGGGAAGGGATATAGAAATGGGGAGTGGGGGCGGGGGATATATATAGATAACTGTGAATGAAAATTCATGGCACCATTGTCCAATACATGCTGGTTCTGGTTGAGCTGGAAACCCCTTCTCTAAAATTGACAAATCATTGACTCCTGTAACAGGCCAGTTTTATTTTGTGTAAATTAATCCCAGGGAAGAAATAGAAATACTATCACAGCTAAAGGTAGAGGCATAGAGCAACCACAGTCACAGTACAGTGAGACTTGGTGGGGTGTCACTGTGAGGAGGAAGGACAGTAGGGGTGTGTAGTAGGAAAAAAAAATCATTGCATGGGGACCCTAATTTGTTTCTTTAGTTTCAAAACAAAAAACAAATTGTTTTTTAATTTGATTCATTTTCCTTTCCCATTAAAGTCAATGGTACTTCACGCATATCCAGCATAGCTCCCTGCTTCAACGGCAGGGGAGAAGAAAAACAACCAATAAGGGCTGAATAACATAGTCTGGGTAAAACAAATAAGCATGGGTGTAGCTTGCTTATTGCGTCGGTTTTACCCCTAGTCCCCCTAACTAATCAAGCTTGATATTTCACTTGGATGCAGCTACATAACTGCTCTCTACATTAATGGTGGGGGTGGAAGGGAAATAGAACCAAAGAGCTAAGAGAAACAGATAAGTATGAGAAAAAAATGTGTGAAGCTTGCTGGGCAGACTGGATGGGCCGTTTGGTCTTCTTCTGCCGTCATTTCTATGTTTCTATGTTTCATTTACAGGTAATTCCCAGCCTATATTATTAGGCTCCAGAATAGGGGTTTTCTAATCAGTAGTCTTAAAACTTGTGGGAAGGAATCAAGAGAAGGGGAAAAGAACTCCAAGGTATATATCAAGACTGGCAAGACTAGACAGTGGCACAAAAAGTGGCATAAACAGCCTACAACTCTGTGAAGAGGCAAAGAGGTACCAGTATTGGTAAAATGTCACCAAGTCACTGTGAAAGGAGCAAAGAAGCAGAAAAAGTGTGAAGAATATCTCAATGCTCTAAATCAGTGGTTCTCAACCTTTTTTTGGCTGGGGCACACCTGATAGATGGTTTTCATATGTGTGACACACTGAACATGTGACCATCACAGGGCTAAATGTAAACATGCACTCTGCATCCACAGAAATCCCCTCAACCCCCAGCAATGAGTGCAGAGCAGATCTAGGGCATTAACCTGTACAACTCGCCATACAAAAAAGATATTCTGGTTCTGATGACAAAAAAAAAAGAAGGAAGCGACGCCCAACGCATGCGGTGAGTCTGCCGCGCCCCCGACAGGCTCCCGGCCTATCAGAGGGCGCCATCGTGGGCTTTAAATCGTACGGACCTCCCAGAGGCGTCGCGCGCCCGAAGGAGCGCAACCTAAGGGGCCTGCCCCTTAGTGCGCCACTTTGTGTGCCTTTGTGAGGATTCAAAATAAAGTCCTTCCTTCGCTTCTCAGCCTTGCCACAGCAGTGTTACACGCTTATCAAAACCAACACACTTGCAATCCTTCCGCCTCGGCCTACTGCTGTCCCACTCTCATCCATCCACATCCACCTCTCATCCAGCTCTCATCCATCCATGTCCAGCTCTCATCCATCCACATCCAGCTCTCATCCAGCTCTCATCCATCCACATCCAGCTCTCATCCATCCACGTCCAGCTCTCGTCCAGCTCTCATCCATCCATGGCTAGCTCTCATCCAGCCTTCATCCTTCCACGTCCTGCTCTCATCCAGCTCTTATCCATCCATGTCCAGCTCTTCATCCAGCTCTCATCCATCCACGTCCTGCTCTCAACCAACCACAAAGGGCTTCATCCCACTCAGCTAACATTTTTCTGCAGAGACAAGCCTCATTCAGACATCATTAATTCATACTCTTCTTCAATATCATCTTGGGGCTACAATCATGCTCATGTTTCCTATCCCCACCATAAAAAACCTATACCATAACCGTATAAAACGCTCTGATCCTACAGTCCCCAACTTCAGCATCTGATACCTATTATGACATCCCCCACTAACTCAATTCCTTGGGCTTTCATTTTTCACACTAACACTCTTCAACTCCCAATCAATTTCGAAAAAAACACATTTAATCAACGACTATCTCCTGGACTCACAACCGGATATATGTGCAATCACTGAAACCTGGTTGAAACCCACAGACCTAGCCCTTATAAATCAACCACCCATTCACCTCTATGATATCTATTCAATACCTAGACCTAAAAAAAGAGGGGGGGGGGACTTTTCTTAGCTGCAAAAAAAGAGCTGAGTCTATCCCTACAGATCTCTATATATACCTCACGTCTGGAATTTGCCCTCTTTAGCTCTAAACATCTCCAAATTTGTTTACTCTACGCTCTGCCTGGCCTCCTAGACTCGGATCCATCTCGAGCTCATTGCCAAACACATCAAAAATGACACCCCAGCAGTCATCCTGGGAGACTTTAACCTGCACATTGATGTGATCCCCCTATCTTCCAATTGCGAAATACTATTATCTTCCTTCAAGGCTATGGGCTTCTCACAAATCGTTAAAAGTCCCACGCACAAAGCGGGGCACACACTGGACCTTATATTCATAAACTCTGGCCTTACACCTTCTTCCCCCCCTCTTCGCTCCCCTATCCCATGGTCAGACCATCTAATGATCACAACGGATCTCTGTACCAAAGACAACCCTTTGTCAACAACCACTAAAACCACAATACACTATAGGAACTCTTGCTCTATGGAAGACCTTACCTCTCACCTTTCATCGGAACTCACCAACCTTGACCTTTCAGACGCAGAAGCAGCCATCTCTACATGGCACAGCATCACAAACAAGGTGACAGAAAAACTTTGCCCCTTAAAAACTAAAGAGCTCGACCCATCCTGTAAAAACAAAAAACCAAGGTTCACTCAAGATCTAAAAAACATCAAACTAGAACTGAGAAAAAAAGAACACGCTACACTAAATGAGTACAAAACCCTCATGCACAGTTACAGAAACAACATCCTTCGCACAAAGAGAGATTTTTATGCCCACAAAATTCACAATTTTTCCTTTGATGCCAAAGCACTGTTCTCATATGTCTCAGAGCTCACAAAACCCACCTCCCCAGTTATCCCTGATGATCAAGCTCAATCCAGATGCACTAAACTTGCACAATTCTTCGAAAACAAAATCCTGAAGTTAATAGCACTTCTGGCTATGCATAATATAGAACCTCCTTCTCTCCTCTCTCCCCCCTCCAGCCAGAAAGCAAACCTAGAATCCTTCGTACCCACTCGAAATTGAATCTATTCTCAAAAAGATGAAACCCTCCAATCATCCAATAGATGCCATTCCATCCAAATTACTACTCGCCATCCCAAATTACTACTCGCCATCCCAAACATCATTGCGAAGCCCTTAGCAGAGATCATCAACCATTCGTTAACCCAAGGAGAAGTACCAGTCACGCTAAAAATAGCCACCCTCAAAAAACCCAACCTGAACCCAGCAGACCCGGCCAATTTTCGCCCCATCGCTAACCTACCGTTTATCGCCAAACTTATGGAGAGAATAGTTAATAAACAGTTGTCAGAATTCCTAGAAGACCACAAGATTCTCACAACAACCCAATTCGGATTCCACAAATCCCTCAGTACGGAATCCCTCATAATCTCACTGACAGACAGAGTCCTCTCCGGACTGGAGAAAAAGACCCCCTATCTCCTGGCACTTCTAGATATATCTGCAGCATTTGACACCGTTAAGCACTCGATCCTCATCACCTGGCTCTCAGACATTGGCATCTCTGGATCAGCCCTCGAATGGTTCAGATCATTCCTTACCAACAGGATATACAAGGTTAGAATAAGCAACAAGGATTCTCACCCGGTCAAGTCCACTCTCGGAGTCCCTCAAGGATCCTCCCTCTCCCCAACCCTGTTTAACATCTACCTTCTCCCCCTTTGTCATCTGCCTAAAGATCACTCACTTTATATATGCGATGATGTCCAGATTCTGCTGCCAATCACTGAATTTTTATCCAACACCATCAACTTCTGGAACAATTGTCTGCAGTCCATAAACTCCCTCCTCACTAGCCTCAACTTAGTTCTCAATACTTCAAAAACAGAACTTTTGCTGATCAATTTGGATGACAACTTTCAGGCTGCCAACAATCTAATCACACCGCTTTGGATCCCCTCCATACACATCAGATTTGGATTTGGATTAAAAGAACACCGCTGTATCAATATATGAGTCTGGAAAACTACAGAGACGCACAGTGCAGTGCCTTGCTATACACTACAACTGAGACTGCTGTATGTGCACACAACAAAATTTTAACTCCAAAAGATGCCTTCCAGAGTTTTGGATTAAAAGAACACTGCAGTACCAATATATGTGAGTCTGGAAAACTACCCACAGACTCACAGTGCAGTGCCTTGATGTACACTACAACTGAGACTGCTGTATGTGCACACAACAAAGTTTTAACTCCAAAAGATCCACAGCAAAATGCCACTGCTGGCAGCTTGTCTCAGTGTGAGAGACAGAGAGACAGTCTGAGTTCAATAAAATAAGTGCAGTCAAAAAAAGCCTGGCTGGCACAGCAGCAAAAATGAACAAATATCTTTTTCATTGGAAAATTCTATCAAAGTAGCTAGCAATTGAATACAGGTTTGAGACACTCAGACTAGCTCTGAGTAAAGCCACCTCCTTGGACAACATCCGAAAAGAAAGAGCGTGGCACGCCGTGTGCTTCAGGTATAAATAGTACAGCATAATCAGGAACAGCATCATAGAGCCCTGAGTGAGAGAGGCAATTGGCTGCATTAGAAAAATGCATAGCTCTGATAGGTTGCATTCTCATCTCCTTGCCAACCTATCTGACCCACTCTATGATAGGGCTGTGAGGTCACTTATGATTCAAAGGAAAGGGCTGGTTTTTGCTATGGATACTCCCACATGGCTTTCTCCTATTTCAAATGGCCGCTAAGAAATCACTGCGAACCAAAAGAATGAAACTAATATGATATGCTTCATTCATGGGGATCGCCATGCATTTCGCGAACCCATCAATCAAACAAACAGGGACTTATGCGTTGTGGATTGTGCATTTGTTAAAAACGAATGCACATCCCTACTAAGAGCCAACTACACTAAAATAGATTATATTACGTATAAAGGATAAACCTCCTCAGTGCTATAAATGGCAAGTTATTAACTTACATAGTATCAACTTAGACAGCAAAATGTAAATAGTCCAATACCTCAATACATTCAGCCAAAAATATTTTTTTTTTCATTCTGCAAAAAAAGATAGTCATAATCATTGTTATTTTGCTCCTGGAGACTTATTCCCTTTCCTAATTTTGCACGCTTCTGAATTTTTTGGACTATATGTCATAGTTACTTCATACTTATTAATCCACAGGGAACCTGAACTAGAAATGAATTTGATATTATTTTTAGCATTTCTAATGCTATTTCCCTCAAGTTTTCCATGTGCACAAACTAGATTTGAAGCTTTTCCATTGTATACACATACACACACAGACAAACATACACATCACCCAAAGGATGAGATATGCCGTTGGCCACCCACTGTTCTCTTAGGGAAGATAACATGCTGCAGATAATAGCCATCCAAAGAAAATGATCCACGATTACTTCCCACTGCTGTAATGGAAGAAGAAAATATGTGATTTTCAACTTCAGATGCAACCAGGAATGATTTATTTTGTGCCAAGTATGAATCACAGCATGTAATAATTTGTCTATGAACCTTCAGAGGCAGAGAATAAAAAAGAATGACAAGAAAAAGAACAAAATAGCTGCTGTAATAATAATAATAATAATAATAATAATAATTCTTTAGCTCTCTGTCCTTGAATAGATGTTTTCCTTCTTTTGTAACAAAAGTTCTAAGGTTATAGTATTCCAATTGATGGAACAGTAGTAGCAGACAATATTTAATATTGTCCAAATAGAACAAGGTGTACCAAAATACCTAAAACAACTTGGATACTATGGAGCACTGTGTCTGATATAATGTTCACATAAAACTGATTTTCCTTGGCATATTTTGTATTTGCCTAGGGTGACAACAAACGTAACACTGACCCCTGTCTATCATATTCTATGTCTCTATGTTTAGGAATGGGAGTCAGAGTTCACCTTTCTCTCTCTCTCCATGTTTGTCTCTCCTCCCTTTCTCCTGCTGCCGCCCATTATTCTCTAATCCTATTCTACTGCTTTCCACTTACGGTTTCCCTCTTGATTTTCTTTCATTTCTACTTTGTCTGGTCTTGCTTCTCCTTCCTCTAGCCTGTTCTCCACATTGTTTTCTTATTGCTGGTCACCAATTGCTACTCTTCATCGTGGACCTCTCTCTTTTTGATTCTTTCCCTGTGCTTTCTCTACCTTCCCCTTCACAAGCACAATTGGCTGCTTAGCTAAAACTAGTGAAGGCCCACTGACAATAGACATGTGGCATCTAGGCTGAATTATTAGGAAAATAGTGGTCCTTGCTTCTTGGAGGTAAAATGGAACAGGGCAACTCTGACTATTTTTCTAATACAAATTTATTTTCTCTGCATGTACCTCACAATTAGATGGACCTTTGTAATAGAAAACATAGTAATATAGCAAATGGCAGCAGATGAAGATATGACACATATAGTCTACCCAGCTGAAATTTGTCCACTTTAGTTTGATGCACATACAAACTCCCATATGGAAGCTTCCTTGTCTTTTTTTTTTCACTTTTAATTCTAACAGTTTTAAACATTAACAACTAAGGATAATATAATCACAGTAACTAAAAATCTACCACCAAGATATTAAGTAATTCATAAACTTCATCCTCATAAGTCAGGGACCACTATTCACAAGGAACACAAAAAGAAACAAATTAAAAAGAAAACAAATATAAAGAATAACAGAACAATGCTGCCAGTGTGAAAAGGTAGACAGGAAAATCAGAATAGACAGGAAAATCAGAGTGTCACCTGGATGGGCAGGAAACCCATGTGGCTTCCCCCGTCACCGTCTCCACCTGCAGAATGCCACAGTCATGGCCTGCTCTCACGGCGCCTCCACATGCCGCCAATGCTCAACTCCTTGTCTGGCCCCCTAGGAGATGACATCAGTCGCGCTGGGCATTTATACCCAGCCCTGCCACCACCACTTCGCCTCAGCAACGGGTCCTGCTCATCTCGAGTGCAAGTTGTCTGCGTTCCTGATTCCTGCCTTGGTTCAGTGTTCCTGCCTTGGTCCCTGCTCCTGATTCCTGGTTCCTGCATTCCTGTTCCTTGCCTCCATTTCCTGCCTCGCTACTCGTCCCCTCGGATTGATTCTCTCATTCTGACCCTGCTTTGTTGACTCCGCTTCACCTCCACCTGCCCTGACTCTAGCCTGGTACCTCATCTCTGCTTGTTCTCAGCCTACCCCGACCTCTGGCCTGGTCTTCGTCTCTGCTTGTACGCTGCCTGCCCTGACCTCCAACTTGTTCCTGTTCCTGCTCATCCGCCACCTGCCTCAACCCTGGGCCCGTGCGACACTGCCTCCACCTCTCGACTCACAGTCCAACACCTTGACAGAGAGGAAGACCCACGCCTAAATCCTGCCAGTCCGGGTACTCAAGGACTCAACCTGAGGGAAATTAGAACTGGTATAGCTGAAGGTCTTGGGGGTCTTCTTCTCCGAAGCTGCCTCCCGACGATGAGGACCAGCAGGGTCCTTCCCTGGTGGGTAGCGACAACCTCGACTCGACTCTAGGGTCCACATTCCCAACAGGTTGCTGAGGCCATCGACCCAGCAGAACTGACCAGCCTGCAGGTTACTCCCGGACTGGCCCAGATGCTCCAGCAGCAATAGAAGTGCCTTGACATGCTGGCTGCCAAAGTGGAGCGACTGGTAAGTTGCCTAGATGCCGTCCCGGTGACCAGTGCTCATCCCCTTGCTCCAGCAATGCCATCTACACCCACTGCTGCACTTCACCTACCGGGTCCCCCACACTACACAGGGGACCCGCGGCAATGTCGGGAGTTTCTAAACCACTGCTTCATGCATTTCTCCCTGCAGCCATCCCAGTTTGCCAGTGATGGTATCAAGGCTACATTCATCTTGTTGCTCCTGGATGGGAAGGCCCTGACTTGGGCCTCTCCCTTGTGGGAGCACGGAGATCCCTTCCTTCAAGACCTCCCACGGTTTGTGTAAATGTTTAAACAGGTCTTCAATGAGCCTGGCCAACAGACCGCTGCAGCTTCCGATCTCCTTCACCTTCGCCAGGGGTCGCTCTCATTGGAGGAGTACGCAGTGGGGTTCCACAACCTGGCTTCGGAACTAGGATGGCGACAGGATAGCCTAAGAAGCATCTACTTGGAAGGGCTGTTCTCAAAAGAAAGGACAAATTGGCCACCCGGGAAACTGCCCTGAGAACTTGTAGGGCCTTATTGACCTCTCTGGGCATACTGATCACCACATCCAGCAATGTCTCTGTGAAGTCAGGCTGGTCGGAAAACAGGGCCTCTGGCTCCATTCTTCTCCCGGCCCATGACTCCGCCTCCGCCCACTGAACTGGGTCTAGCATGAGGGGAGGAACCTATGCAGATTGTCCACAGCCAACTTACCCCGGAGGAGAAACAACGGTGGCAGTCTTTAGGATTGTGCCTTTAGTGCACTGGCAAGGAGCACAAGCTGGAACAATGCCCCAAAAGGCCGGGAAACTCCAGTCCCTAGGCATCAGCGGGGAGATGACCCAGGGCTACACCACTCTGACTCCCCAATGCATCGCTCCTGTGACTATTTTCCATTCCAATGGCACCTTCTTGACCGAGGATCTAATTGACTCCGGAGCCGGGGGAAACTTCATTCTCACAAACCTGGTCAACCAACTGGGTCTCCCTATGATACCTCAAACACCACCACTGGTGATTTCTTCTATCCATGGGGACCTGGGAAGGATTACCTATGTGACCACCCCAGTGAGGCTTCGCACCTGCAATCTCCATGAAGAGATTCCCTTCTTCATTCTAGAGGAGGCAATACATCCAGTGGGGTACATTTTAAAAGAGAGCGCATGCTCATACTTTTGTTCGCGCATCAGGTGCGAACAAAAGTACGCTGGATTTTATAAGATACACGCGTAACTGCGCGTATCTTATAAAATCCGGGGTCGGCCATGCCCCCGGACCGCCCGCACGCCCCCGAACACGCCCCCGATCCAAAACCGTGCCCACTGGCCACCAATATTTTGCAAGCAATTTTTCTATTAGGCTATCCTGGCTTACCTGTAAGTGAAAGAAAAGCAAAGCTTGAACATTTCAGTCAATTCTCAAGCCAATGCAATACCATACGTTCAGGCTGGTGCACAAGTTAACCCGCAGTTGGATGCACGCCCATAACACCTGATGAAATAAGGGGATCAGTTTGTCCAAATGATGCATCCAAACCAGGGCATAGCTAATAGCGCTCATCACATGTAAATGCCATGTTGATGAGGCTATTAGCTATTACCCCCAGTGTAAAAAAAAGCATGCAATATTAATTTGGAGGAACCACAGAAAGCAGCAATGTAAAAAAAAAAAAAAATTAGAAATGTTTTGATGGCAGTCAGGTTAGGAAAACGGAAGCTCAATTTATGAGTATCCATTTTCCTAACCCGCTTACAGCCATTTCTCCTGGGTGCTTGATGCTGAGGAGGCACTAGGGATGTACAGTTTCCTCTAGCAACCTCCTTTTTAATGCAGCGGCTATTTGCCTACTGCATTGCGCGCCTGGAAGAGTTGGATGGGGCGCGTGTTAGGAAAGCGGGCGCTTAAACATGAGCACCCATTTTTCCCATGCGGATATTGCATTGGCCTGTCTGTGTGCGATTTTAGAGAATGAACAGGCAGGTTGAGGAGCTCCTTGCTTTCTCAAAGTTGAGAGTTAGAAGAATGATTCTAAAAATGAATAGTAAAGAGGAAGTGTGCTGTCTTTCACCTCGTGAGTGTACAGCTCTCTGCTGCTTAGTGCACAGTGCTAATAGAAGCTGTATGCTAAGCCTTAAAATTTGTTGTTTGTTACTATTAAAGTGATTTTAGTAAGAGTGTGCATTTGTTTACAACAAATGGTAAAAATACAAAAAAATAACTCCATATGTGTTTCATTTGTGGACCCCAAAATGAATGGAGGGGGATCCCACAATGAAACAAAAAATATTTGTCTCCCTTGTCTATGCTTCCCATTCAAGCCTATGATCTATTGAAGTCTACGGCTGTGTACTGTTGAGCAAAAAACATGTAACTATAGCAATCAATTCTTGTTTGGCTGTCACAGCCATGTCGGACAAGTTGGCAAAGAGACAGCCAGAGGACAAATCACAGGGCAGCATTTTTTAAAATAGCTAATAGCTGTTATTCTGGATATACTGTAAACTCCAAATATTTACACAAAGCTCTGTAATTCCTTTCTAGCAGTTGGTAGAGAAAAATGTATGCTTAGAAGCTCTCTCACAGTTTTCAAAAAATGCTAGAAACTTTTGGATTTTGCACTGCTAAAGGGATGCCTCTAATCTTATCTGTGCTGCAGTGATCTCACTAATGGTTCCAAAAGTTGGAGGCAGTGAACTGCTGCTGATTTTGATTTTTCTTTTCACTGGGGGAAGGGTCAGGGTAGGAGACAGGGTGGGGATTGCATCATTGACAGTGAATTTTTGTTTCTGTTTGGATACCAGTGAGGTGAGCACACTCTAAAATGAAGAGAAGAATCTCCTGTCTTTTTAGTTTTTCCAGTCTTTTTAGTTCTTTTAGTGTTTATGGTTTTTTTTTTATGTGGAGTCAGTCAGCATTAGTGCACACAGCACAGCACACATACACTGTATATATGTGTGTGTGTGTGTGTGTGTAAGAGCAGATCTAACTCCCTCAGCAGAGTTTAGTTCTGCCTAGAAACTGGATCATCCAATCCAGAAAGGAGACCGTATCAGCCAGGTCAGCAGTGTTAGTCAACTCTTCATGCAGCCTGGTCAGTTGCTGTCACACAACAGACAGATGACTCCTCAAATGAAGTGGGTTTCAGCAGGAGGAGAATCCCGCAGTTCACAGTGAAGAAGAGACCGCATTTTTTTGCTCCTGTTTGACTATGTATGAGCTCTTGCATATGCATAACCTGGCTTTTAAAAACAACATGGGAGAGGGACATAGAAGGGAGGCGGTGAAGATGATCCATTAATACCATCAGAAGATGAAACCCAAACTACTGCTGTCTACCCCCCTGCAGCCAAGCAGATGAGCTTCAGTCTCCTGGAGGGAGTGCACATAAGAGAAATTTCCCACCTGCCACATTATAGCCAGAGTTGAACTTATGTTTTTCCTCTCTAGCCATTTTTAAAGATGGCGCCAGCCGGCCATTGCTCCTACCATGTGACAGGGGCCGGCCAATGGCACGGATACCCTGTCACATGCTAAGGACAAAGGGCCATCGGCGCCATTTTGTTTACTGGCAGCCGACGGCCCGAGAGCGGGAGAATGCTCCCAGGACCCCCACTGGACTACCAGGGTACTTAATAATTTGGGGGGAGGGAGCTTGGAGGGGTCGGAGGGTGGCGGGATACTAAAGAACTAATTTTAAAGGGTTGGGCTGTGTTTTTTGGTTATCGGCTCAGCGCAGCCGATAAAAAAAACCAACAATTGGACCGCGGGAAAATAATTTCCCGATAGTCCACGAATCCGAAACCGGAACCAATTCCGGTTCCGATTTCACATCTCTATTAACAACCCCCTCCTCTAAAGGAACTCCATTTACTACTACCCTTTGTTTGCCTTCCACTCAGCCAGTTTCTAACACAGTCATTCTAGTACATTATAAGTTGCCTATGCTTAATTTATTGATAAGTTGTCTATGTGGAACCATGTAAAGGCCTTACTGAAATCGAAATACACTAGTGCTCTCCTTTGATCCAACTCTGGTCAACCAATCAAAGAAATTTATCAGATTCATCTGAAATATCTACCTCTGGTAAAACCATGCTGCCTTGGATCTTTCAATCCATTGGATTCCAGAAAACTGTACTATCCTCTGTTTTAGTAGTGGTTCCATAATTTGCTTAACACAGAGCTCAACACAGACTAACTGGTTTGTTGTTCCCAGCTTCCTCCTTACTTCTATTTTTATGAATAGGAGCACTGAGAGGAAAGGATCACCTTGCTGGTGGCTGGAAAGAATCAATAAGTGCAGCTTAGAGAAATTTTTAAACTTAAAAGTATTGGGGATAGGGATGTGAATTGTTTTTTGACGATTTAAAAAATCGTCAGATATTTTTTAATCGTCAAAATCATTAAGAGTCGCGATACAATAGAAATTCCCCTGATTTATCGTGAAAAATTGTAAATCGGGGGAGGGCGGGAAAAACCGGCGCACCAAAACAACCCCTAAACCCACCCTGACCTTATAAAACTAATCCCTTACCTTCCCCCACCCTCCCGAACCCCCCCAAAACATTTTATGAGTACCTGGTGGTCCAGTGGGGGCACCATTTTGGCTGCCACTCAAAATGGCACCGATGGCCCGATAAAAAAAAAACACCCGACCCTTTAGAAATGACCCCTTAGCTTCCCCCACCCTCCCGATCCCCCCAAAACATTTTAAAATTACCTGGTGGTCTAGTGGTGGTCCCGGGAGCGATCTCCCGTTCTCGGGCCGCCGGCTGCCAATCATAAAGATGGCGCCGATGGCCCTTTGCCCTTACCATGTGACAGGGTATCCATGCCTTTGGCTGTCCCCTGTCACATGGTAGGAGCACTGGCTGGGCCGGCGCCATCTTTAAAGTCGTAAATCCGACGATAAAGGTGGGGGGGGTTAGATAGGGCCAGGGGGTGGGTTGGGTAGGGGAAGGGAGGGGAAGGTGAGGGGAGGGCGAAAGAAAGTTCCCTCCGAGGCCGCTCCAATTTCGGATCGGCCTCAGAGGGAACGGAGGCAGGCTGCGCGGCTCGGCGCGCGCAGGCTGCCCAAAATTGGCAGCCTTGCGCACGCCGATCCCAGATTTTAATGGATTACGCGCGTATCTATTGAAATCCCACAAATTATAAAATCTACCCCTATATTTTTAGTCTATATGTTCTGTTTATTTATATATGGTTTTACATGTTTTATTGATCTAATCTTATGTGAGGTTCTTAATATAGTATGTTTTTCATTTAATTTAATTTAATTTAAATTATTTGGTTTGGTGTTTTAATTATTTTATTGATTTGTATTTTAATTATTTTATGATTTGTTATGTATTTATGATTTACTGTATTTATATATATGTTCATTTATAGCCCCTGAGGCAGCCACTGGAATGTGGCAAAACTCGGCCTGAGTCAGGCGTTTTAAACAATTACTAGATGTCTCCACCAATAAAAGATTTGGAAAAGACTCTCTTGGGCATCTACTTCTTTGTTGTTTCCTCATGCCTTCTGACCCCAGCCTGCCTGTGACCTCGTCTGACCTCCAGTATCTGACCTCTGCTTTGTTGATCATTCTTCGGACGGACTCCTGGACTCTGACCTTTGCCTGTTTGACCTTGTCTTCAGATTCTGGCTCTGTTCCTAGTTTGTCATCACCTACACTCTTCTGGTCCTCTTTGTTCCACCTGACCTCTAGTCTCGAACCTGACCGTGCTCCCCTTCTGTCTGTGGGCACGCCGAACTTCCACTCTCCCAGGAGGCCCTGCGAGGCCCACCTAAGTCCAAGTGGCCTGGATTCCTACGGGCTCCTCCCGGGGGGGACCTTGGGCTTCCAGTGGTGAAGCTCTTCCTAGCCTCTGTCTCCTTCCGTGCTCCACCCCCTAGGGGCAGTTGCCTCCTGGTCCCTACCAGGAGGCATATCTCCACTGCCACAGGACAAGTGTCCACCCCCGAGTGGCAACACCAGCAAGGACTCTAAAGCTCCAGGACACAGTGACCTCCAACAGGAATGGCAGCATTCATGGGTGCAGTCCGCAAGTCCAAAAGCAAGCTAATGAAAACACGATACTCTAAGCTGAGATATTACAGAGGCTTGAAACCTTTACTAACAATTCAGAACTTCTGCCACTGTACTACAAACACTGATATTTTCAAAACTTAGATTACTGCAACTCCCTATTATTAGGCTTACCCGCAGGATTATTAAAACCACTACAGTTACTACAAAATGCCTCTGCCAGACTCTTACTAGGAGCAAGGAAATTCAACCACATCACCCCATTGCTTATTGCACTGCACTTGGCTTCCTGTACAATACAGAATTAATTATAAAATATTAACTCTAATTTTTAATATCAACAACAATATTAACCCATGTTTATTAGGAATGGCACTGCAACCATACAAACTGCAGAGAGCTCTAAGATTGCAAAACAAAGGACTTTTAATGGTACTTTCAACACGTAACACACACAACACTATTAAGAGACCGTATGTTATCCAATGCAGGCCCCATGTTATGGAACTCTCTTCCAAAATCCTTATGTCTGATAGCAGAAAGAAAGAGTTTCAACGTGATCTAAAAACATGGCTCTTAAGAATTGCTTACGACTTAACATAAAACATCAATATGCCAATAACTTCTCCATCCTTACCAAAAACATATTTAGTAGAATGAGCAATAAGAATAGAACAAAGTAAAATGCAATGCTTGGAAAATTAGAATTTGTAAACAATGTTATATTAACCTAGAAAATGTATGAACATATCCTTGATTTCCTTCCTGATGTTATGTTCACCTAAAACATGATCGTTGACAGTTAGTAAATATTATCTAAGAATATGTATTGTAATGTAAACCATTGTGATCTTCTTTTGGAACGACGGTATAGAAAACATCTAAATAAATAAATAAATAAAAAGGTCACTGAGAAGGAGGAGGGACCAGCTGAGGAGCAACCATCGTCAGAACATTACAACCCTATGAGGAGAAGAAGATGGAGACCCAGCCAAGTGCAACCCTATCAAGCATTCCAGACCTCTGGTAGCATGCAGTTGCAAGAAGGAGGACAACTCAGCCAAGAAAGACCTCATCTTGGCAAGAGAAGAGGTGGTGTAGGTGACTCCATTCTGGAAATAAATATCAGTGTTCTGGAGGAGATCACAGGCCTCAGGAATGATATCTAAGGCCTGAGGGATGTAATACAGGAGGAGATGCAGGGTGTGTGCCAGAAGATGAGGAGCATTCATGAGGAAATGCAGGCCAAGACTGCAGTGTGGAGAGACATGCTCCAGTTTATGCCGCCCTGCCAGCTACAGCTCCCATGGAATGCTATGTGATGACTCCCTGACTGCAGACTCCACCAGCCTTTGCTAAACCACCACCCTGGATAGCAACTTCCCAGGCCAGAGCTCCACCTGTTCCATGGCAATTCCATTTCTTGATCCACCAACTGCCCATTATGGTTCCTCTTGTGCTATCACCATCCCACACTGATGATGCCACCAGTACCATTGCATTCAACTCAGAGAGCTGCTAGCCCCTCTTTTGGGACACAGGTGGAATGCTCACTTACTGAATTGGTTGAAGGAAAAGAGGTCCACCACTGCTCTCAGGCCATTTTCTCAGCAGTTTCACAGCCCTCCAGGCCCCTCCAGCAGCTATGAACCTATGCTACTGTTTACGCTCTCCTCCTCCAGAGGGAGGAGTTAGCTATCTGTAGTGCTTACCACGCCAGGAGGGCGGAGTTAGTAATCTGTTAGCGAACTGCTGTTAGATGCTCCTATAAGGGAAGGAGGTAAGAACATAAGAACATAAGAAAATGCCATACTGGGTCAGACCAAGGTCCATCAAGCCCAGCATCCTGTTTCTAACAGTGGCCAATCCAGGCCATAAGAAACCTGGCAAGTACCCAAAAACTAAGTCTATTTCATGTAACCATTACTAATGGCAGTGGCTATTCTCTAAGTGAACTTAATAGCAGGTAATGGACTTCTCCTCCAAGAACTTATCCAATCCTTTTTTAAACACAGCTATACTAACTGCACTAACCACATTCTCTGGCAACAAATTCCAGAGTTTAATTGTGCGTTGAGTAAAATAGAACTTTCTCCGATTAGTTTTAAATGTGCCCCATGCTAACTTCATGGAGTGCCCCCTAGTCTTTCTACTATCCGAAAGAGTAAATAACCGATTCACATCTACCCTTCTCTGTACCTTCTCCATCGCAATTATATCTTTTTTGAGATGCGGCAACCAGAATTGTACACAGTATTCAAGGTGCGGTCTCACCATGGAGCGATACAGAGGCATTATGACATTTCCGTTTTATTCACCATTCCTTTTCTAATAATTCCCAACATTCTGTTTGCTTTTTGACTGCCGCAGCACACTGCACCGACGATTTCAATGTGTTATTCACTATGACACCTAGATCTCTTTCTTGGGTTGTAGCACCTAATATGGAACCCAACATTGTGTAATTATAGCATGGGTTATTTTTCCCTATATGCATCACCTTGCACTTATCCACATTAAATTTCATCTGCCATTTGGATGCCCAATTTTCCAGTCTCACAAGTTCTTCCTGCAATTTATCACAATCTGCTTGTGATTAACTACTCTGAACAATTTTGTGTCATCTGCAAATTTGATTATCTCACTCGTCGTATTCTTTCCAGATCATTTATAAATATATTGAACAGTAAGGGTCCCAATACAGATCCCTGAGGCACTCCACTGTCCACTCCCACTGAGAAAATTGCCCATTTAATCCTACTCTCTGTTTTCTGTCTTTTAGCCAGTTTGCAATCCACGAAAGGACATCGCCACCCTATCCCATGACTTTTTACTTTTCCTAGAAGCTCTCATGAGGAACTTTGTCAAACGCCTTCTGAAAATCCAAGTATACTATATCTACCGGTTCACCTTTTTCCACATGTTTATTAACTCCTTCAAAAAAGTGAAGCAGATTTGTGATGAGGCAAGACTTGCCCTGGGTAAAGCATGCTGACTTTGTTCCATTAAAACCATGTCTTTCTATATGTTCTGTGATTTTGATGTTTAGAACACTTTCCACAATTTTTCCTGGCACTGAAGTCAGGCTAACCGGTCTGTAGTGGTTCCCGGATCGCCCCTGGAGCCCTTTTTAAATATTGGGGTTACATTTGCTATCCTCCAGTCTTCAGGTACAATGGATGATTTTTAATAAGTTACAAATTTTTACTAATAGGTCGAAATTTCATTTTTTAGTTCCTTCAGAACTCTGGGGTGTATACCATCCGGTCCAGGTGATTTACTACTCTTCAGTTTGTCAATCAGGCCTACCACATCTTCTAGGTTCACCGTGATTTGATTCAGTCCATCTGAATATTACCCATGAAAACCTTCTCCATTACGGGTAACCTCCCCAACATCCTCTTCCAGTATACACCGAAGCAAAGAAATCATTTAAATCTTTCCGCGATGGCCTTCTCTAATTGCCCCTTTCACCCCCTCGATCATCTAACGGTCCAACTGACTCCCTCACAGGCTTTCTGCTTCGGATATATTTAAAAAGTTTTTTACTGTGAGTTTTTGCCTCTACAGCCAACTTCTTTTCAAATTTTCTCTTAGCCTGTCTTATCAATGTCTTACATTTAACTTGCCAATGTTTATGCTTTATCCTATTTTATTCTGTTGGATCCTTCTTCCAATTTTTGAATGAAGATCTTTTGGCTAAAATAGCTTCTTTCACCTCCCCTTTTAACCATGCCGGTAATCGTTGTTGCCTTCTTTCCACCTTTCTACCATACTAGAAGCACAGTCGATCCTTCTTCCAATTTTTGAATGAAGATCTTTTGGCTAAAATAGCTTCTTTCACCTCCCCTTTTAACCATGCCGGTAATCGTTTTGCCTTCTTTCCACCTTTCACAGTGCAGATGTATTCCAAAAGTGGAATACATCTGGACTGTGCTTCTAGTATGGTATTTTTTAACAATGACCACGCCTCTTTGACATTTTTTACTTTTGTAGCTGCTCCTTTCAGTTTTTTTCTAACAATTTTTCTCATTTTATCAAAGTTTCCCTTTTGAAAGTTTAGCACGAGAGCCTTGGATTTGCACACTGTTCCTTTTCCAGTCATTAAATCAAATTTGATCATATTATGATCACTATTGCCAAGCGGCCCCACCACTGTTACCTCTCTCACCAAGTCCTGTGCTCCTCTGAGAATTAGATCTAAAATTGCTCCCTCTCTCGTCGGTTCCTGAACCCAATTGCTCCATAAAGCTATCATTTATTCCATCCAGGAATGTTATCCTCTCTAGCGTGACCCGATGATACATTAACCCAGTCTATATTGGTGGTAATTTGAAGTCTCCCATTATTACTGCACTACCAATTTGGTTAGCTTCCCTAATTTCTCTTAGCATTTCACTGTCCATCTCACCATCTTGACCAGGTGGACAGTAGTATACCCCTATCACTGTAGTCTTCCCTGACACACAAGGGATTTCTACCCATAAAGATTCAATTTTGTATTTAGTCTCATGCAGGATGTTTAACCTGTTGGACTTTATGCCATCCCGGACATAAAGCGCCACACCTCCTCCCGAGTGCTCCTCTCTGTCATTGCGATATAATTTGTACCCCGGTATAGCACTGTCCATTGGTTATCCTCTTTCCACCATGTCTCTGAGATGCCAATTAAGTCTATGTCATCATTTACTGCTTTACATTCTAATTCTCCCATCTTACTTCTTAGACTTCTGGCATTAGCATACAAACATTTCAAAGTTTGTTTTTTGTTTGTATTTTATTCTGCTTTTTAATTGATAGGGATAAGTTAGAATTTTTTAGCTCAGGTGAGTTTTTAGTTACAGGCACTTGGACTACTTTTCTAATTATTGGAACCTCACTGTCGGGATGCCCTCATTCTAATGCATCATTAGTATCCTTTAAAGATACCTCTCTCCGAACCATGCGCTGCTGAGCGACTGTCGGCTTTCCCCTTGTTTCTAGTTTAAAAGCTGCTCTATCTCCTTTATAAAGGTTAGCGCCAGCAGTCTGGTTCTACCCTGGTTAAGGTGGAGCCCATCCCTTCGGAAGAGACTCCCCCTTCCCCAAAAGGTTCCCCAGTTCCTAACAAACTGAATCCCTCTTCCTTGCACCATCGTCTCATCCACGCATTGAGACTCCGGAGCTATGCCTGCCTCTGGTGACCTGCGCGTGGAACAGGGAGCATTTCAGAGAATGCTACCCTGGAGGTTCTGGATTTAATCTTTCTACCTAAGAGCCTAAATTTGGCTTCCAGAACCTCCCTCCCACATTTTCCTATGTCGTTGGTGCCCACGTGTACCACGACAGCCGGCTCCTCCCCAGCAACTGTCTAAAATCCTATCTAGGTGACGTGTGAGGTCCGCCACCTTCGCACCAGGTAGGCATGTTACCAGGCGATCCTCACGCCCACCAGCACCCAGCTATCTACATTCCTAATAATCGAATCACCAACTATGACGGCCTACCTAACCCTTCCCTCCTAGGCAGTGGGCCTTGGGGAGATATCCTCAGTGCGAAAGGACAATGCATACCTAGAGAGCAGGTCCTTGCTACAGGATCCTTTCCTGCTACACCTGGTTGGTGCTCTCCCATTATGAGACCTTCTTCCTCCAAGGCAGCACCAGGGCTGCCAGTCTGAAGTTGGGACTTGACTACTATGTCCCTGAAGGTCTCATCTATATACCTCTCTGTCTGCCTCAGCTCCTCCAGGTCTGCCACTCTAGCCTCCAGAGATCGGACTTGTTCTCTGAGAGCCAGGAGCTCTTTGCATCGCATGCACATGTACAACTTCTCACCGGTTGGTAAAAAATCATACATGTGACACTCGATGCAAAAGACTGGGAAGCCCCCCTCTTGCTGCTGGACTGCTGCCTTCATCTCAATTTTGATCAGTTCCTAGTTAAGTTTTAGGTTGCTATGGAGTAGGAATGTGTCTAACTTCCTTTAAATGTATTAGTGAATTCACTATGTGTCTGGTAGTGGCCTACCGGGGTCTGATCGAATTCTCAATAAAGTTTTTGTTGATGTTTTGTTTTTTTGTTTTTTTTTTGTGAAAGTGGCACCTGCCTATAAATTAAGGGATGAGCTAGGGGTGGGAAATACAAACAGTCTAACTTCAGTTAGTCAGCCTGAGTGAGTCCTTCTGATACTGGAATATAATCTCTGGGTTGCTGAGCTGTAGAGAGAGACTAGAAGTAGTGAGTAGACTGTAAAGGATTCTAGGAACATGGGTCCTCGTGGAGCGAGTACCGGTTCCTATCTGCAATCGTGCCAATGTAACTCATGATCTCTGTACCTGCAATAACATCTTGGATGGAAGGGAGTCTTCAGAGCTATAGGAATTTAGGCCCTCATGGAGCGAGTACCAATTCCTATCTCTGTGTTCACTAGAGATGTGAATCGTGTGCCCGATCGTCTTAACGATCGGGTTCGGCTAGAGGGGGGGAAAAATCTGATCGTGGGTGATGTGGGTGATGTGAATCGGAATTGGTTCCGATTCACATCGTTATTTTTTTTGTAGTGAGGCCCGACCCTTTAAAATTAACCCCTTACCTTTCCCCACCCTCCCGAACCCCCCCCCCAAAAAAACTTTTTACGATTACCTGGTGGTCCAGTGGGGGCGTGGGGACCGATCTCCCGCTCTCGGGCCATCGGCGCTATTTTGGCTGCCACTCAAAAATGATGCCAATGGCCCGATAAAAAAAAAACCCACCCGACCTTTAAAAACGACCCCTCCCGAGCCCCCCAAAACATACCTGGTGGTCTACTGGTGGTCCAGGGAGCGATCTCCCGTTCTCAGGCCGTTGGCTGCCACTCATAAAGATGGCACCGATGGCCCTTTGCCCTTACCATATGACAGGGTATCCGTGCCATTGACCGGCTCCTGTCACATGGTAGGAGCACTGGATAGCCGGCGCCATCTTTAAAGATGGCGGCGGCCATATTTACGATGGCAGCGGCCATCTTTAAATATGACGGCGGCCATCTTTAAATATGGTGGCGGCCATCTTTAAAGATGGCGCCGGCCAGCCAGTGCTCCTACCATGCGTCAGGGGCCGGACAATGGCACGGATACCCTGTCATATGGTAAGGGCAAAGGGCCATCGGCGCCATCTTTATGAGTGGCAGCCGACGGCCTGAGAACAGGAGATCACTCCCGGGACCACCACTAGACCACCAGGTATGTTTTGGGGGGATCGGGAGGGTGGGGGAAGCTAAGGGGTCATTTTTAAAGGGTCGATGGTTTTTTTTTTTATCGGGCCATCGGCACCATTTTTGAGTGGCAGTCAAAATGGCGCCGATGGACCGAGAGCGGAAGATCGGTCCCCGCGCCCCCACTGGACCACCAGGTACTCGTAAAAAGTTTTGGGGGGATTCGGGAGGGTGGGGGAAGGTAAGAGATTTGTTTTATAGGGTCGGGGTGGGTTTAGGGGGTTTTTTGGTGTGCCGGTTTTCCTCGCCCTCCCCCTCCCCTGATTTACGATTTTTCACGATAAATCGGGGGAATTTCTATTGTATTGCGACTCTTAACAATTTTTGACGATTTAAAATATAACTGACAATTGTTTAAATCGTCAAAAAACGATTCACATCCCTAGTGTTCACATCTGCGATTGCCTCCAGGCAATGAGGAGTCTTCTGAGTATTCAGGGACGTAGGCCCTCGAGGATCAAGTACCGGATCCATCTAGGCAATCTGAAATCAAGAAGAGAGAGCGGAGCCCCCGTGGAGCGGGTACTGGTAAGTTTGAAAAAGCCGAGCAGTGGAGAAGGATTCCCCTCGCTGACTTGGATAGTTGTTGCAAGTATCGTGGACTGCCGAAGCAAGTCCTGTTGGAGTTCCTTGCTAACTCATTAGAGGTTAGCAAAGACCTTTTAAAGTGAAAATGGATGACGTCACTACGGGGGGGACGCCCCCGAGGTTCGCGCCCTTGCTGGTACAAAGTGTGGAGCGCACGCACGCGTGTGCCCTTACGTCATCAGGAACATGGCGGATCCATAGCCTCAAGCCAGCCTGGGGACACCGGGACCAAGAGGCATCTGTCCGTCAGAGCCGAAGGGAGTCGCTCCCAAGGTAGAGAGGGTGGAGTGAGGGCGAGAAGAGGCACGAACGCAACAGCTACTGCTCCCAGTTTCCAGGCCCTCTGAGGGTAGCATCAGCTGCAAGCTGTCACTGCTGTGGAGGAGCACGAGATTGGGATAGGCCAAGGTAACTGAGCTTCCACCCAGAAAAAGAGGGCAGTCAAGGAAGCAATAAATGTATTGTTTATAATAGCATATGAGCACTCCATGTAAATAAATGCACCTTCACATTCTAAAATGTCTTTCTATCAAAGTGTAGGGATGTGCAATCATTTGCGACGAAATAGGAAATATAGACGATATTTCCTATTTCGTCGCGGTTCGGTGGGTCCTGAAACAATAGGAAAACCCATGAAATTTTGTGTGGTTTTCTTATCATTTTTGGGGGGGAGAAAGGGCAAATTAAAAAAAAAAAAACCCACCCCAACCCTCCAGATGTAATTAATTACAACCCCCCCCTCTCCTGACCCCCCCCCCCCAAAACTTGCCTAAAGTCCCTGGTGGTCCAGCGGGGGTCCCGGGAGCAATCTCCCCTTCTCAGGCCATCGGCTGCCACTAATCAAAATGGTGACAATGGCCCTTTGCCCTTACCATGTGACAGGGGCTATCGGTGCCATTGGCCAGCCCTTGTCACATGGTAGGAGCAATGGATTGGCCTGCTCTAATCACTAGGCTACTCCTCCAATCCTCTACATGCCCAATATTTCTCACTTTTACTCACAAAGGTGCATATACACGTGTATGGGATCCATTTATAAATATGGATAATGTGTGAATGCTTCACATGTGCACGGATATATGCATTTTTTAACATGTAATCTTTTGAAAATTTACCCCTTAAAGTATACTTACATGTGGAAAATCTATTGACAATTCAAAAAAATATTTTGTAGCAGTTTTCAAAAGTTCATTTATGTGTGTAGAACTCAGTTTTAAGCATGTAAATCCTTTTGAAAACTACCCCCCTCATTTTATGATTGTTACAGTGGGATGTAATGACATTATGTGATGACATACTTCATAGGGTACTTTTTCAGTACACTAGTGTTTTTAAGACCACACAAACCAAACTGATATTCAAACATAAACTACCCAGGTTGTTGTTTTGCAGATAACAAGTACATGCAAACTTTAATCTGGATGAAGACATATTGTATGTGTTTTAGTTACATGCTAATTACACTGGTAAACAAATTTCTGGGAACATTTTCTTTCCTCCACAACCTTCGGTGAAACAAGTACATTTTAACAAGCTGAACACAAATATGCATTTATTATGTCTGCATCACATACCATTTGCCAGAAAAGTGCGATATACATTGTGGCATAAGCTATAACGGCAATGTTGGCACCAGAAAGCAAAACTAAAAATGTTTTCCCGCCAATTTTCATTTGTAGTCACTGTCCAACGCTTTGCGGATGAGAGTCCAATAATAGTCACCTAGCATGGAGGGGTTCCACTTGCCTTGATACCATTTCTCCATTTTGACAATGACTTGATGAAACTTTTCACCCTGTTCGTCACTCACAGCTCCAATTTTGTCTGGGAAGAAGTCCAAGTAGGAATAAAGAAAATGTATCTTCAATGACAAGTTGCACTTCATCAATTTGTATGTCTGAAGTAGATTTTCAACCTGTTCGACATAGTCTGCTGCCTTATAGTTGCCTAGAAAGTTGCAAACAACTTTCACGAAGGCTGTCCACGCAACACATTCTGTACCTTGCAGAAGACCATCAAAGTGGCTGTCCTTCATCACAGCTTGGATCTGTGGGCCAAGGAAAACACCTTCTTTTATCTTGGTGTCACTTATGCGTGGAAACAAGTTGGAATCTTGCAGTCGAGCTGGGGCTTGCCCGAGCAAGTTCTGGCATGATCAGGCAAAGTTTCTTGGTGTATTTTAAAAACAGTTAGTCTCTGTTACCTGTTTTGTCGCTTATGGCTGTCACAAAAAGCACATGCATTTTAAAAATCATAAAACTACTGTCCAGCAAGAAAATATGGGGTAGATTTTAAGGGAAGCGCGCGCGGGGTACATTTGTGCATGCTAACCGGCGCGCACAAATGTACACCCAATTTTAAAATATGTGCACGCTGCTGTGTGCATGTTATAAAATCCGGGGTTGGTGCACGCAAGGGGTGCGCACATGTGCACCTTGCACGCGCCGAGCCCTAGGGGAGGCCAATGGCTTTCCCCGTTCCCTCCAAGGCCGCTCTGAAATTGGAGCGGCCTCGGAGGGAACTTTTCTTCTGCTCCCCCCACCATCCCCTCCCTTCCCTTAATGCACCACCTAGCCCTACCTAAATCCCCCCCCCTACCTTGTTTAACTTTTTACGCTTGCCTCTGTCAGGCGTATCTTGCACGCGCCGGCCGACTGCAGGCGCGCCAACCCCCGGCACAGCTGCTGTGCCGGAGGCCTCAGTTCCATCCCCAGACTGCCCCCGGACCGACCCCGGATCAGCCGCCATGCCCACGACCCCGCCCCCCTTCCCGCCCCTTTTTCAAAGCCCCGGGACATACGCGCATCCTGGGGCTTGCGCGCACCGCCGAGCCTATGCAAATAGGCTCGGCATGCACAGGGGCAGGTTTTCGGGGTTACGCGAGTAACCCTTTGAAAATCTACCCCTATATGTATGTGAGATTATGTTTTAAAATTTCACAATTATTGTAACACAAAATTGGCCGTTTCTCAAAAACCTTACGTGATGTACAAATTTTGAAGTAATATGTGTGATCAGCATCGAAAAATCTATTTGGAACAGCAAAAAGCCTGAAGGAAACAAAAACTTTGTTTGTATGCATGTACTTTTAATTAATGTGGTCAAAACTACTCAAATTGTGAAAGTAGTAAATACTCATGTACTTTCCGACAGCTGAAAATCCATGGATATTTCCCAACTAATCCTTTGAAAACTTTCCCTTGTATGCCTTATGAGAGATTGTTTAGTGTTCATGCTTGCTATCTGCAAGGACAATTTGTCTCAAAGTCCTCCATCTGATTGAAGGCAGACTAGTATTTGACAAATGTGAATCACTTCCTGCTATTCTCAGTCTGCCTGAGAATTCCAAAATAAAAGTATTCTCTAGTTTACTTATATTTAAAGTCACATCTGATCTTTCCTACACTTTTTAAATGTGCTTTCCTTAAGCATTAAGAAGGAAAACATGAAAACATTTTAAGAGTGGAACAGTGCTTTGCTTTTAAAATACTTAGGGGCCGATGCAATACAGTGCACTCAGCTGAGCACACTATTTAACCCACTGTTGGACACGTGTTAAATAGGCGCTAATCCACCCCCTAATGCAATAGGGGGATTAGTGCCTATTTAACGCGTGTCCAACGCGGAGTGAATGAGTTAGCGCTCATCACGTGCAAATGCATATGAATAAGGCTATTACTCATTCACTCCAAATGCAAAAAAAATAAATGTGCGTCTCAGACGCACATTTATCACTCAGCTATTAACGCCTGCCTGGAGCAGGCGTTAATAGCTGAGCACACTGGAAAAAAGTACAGAAAAGCAGAAAAAAGTGCTTTTCTGTACTTTTTTAAAAGTAAAAGAAAAAAAATCTCTGCTGGTCACTTTGAAGACTGACGTTGATATACTCGGCGTCGGTTTTCATAACCGGTCGGCTGCAGTTATGAGTTTATCGGTGTCGGTGTTCATAACTGGCAGACCGCCGGTAACCATGGGGTCACATTAGCAAGGAGGTGCTAAGGTCGCACTAGCGACCCTAGCATCTCCTTGCTAGCGTGACCCCCTAATTTACATATTGCATGGCACCCCTTTTGTGGGCGCCATGCGTGCATTAAGAAAGCGGGCGCTGAAAAGTCAGTGCCCGCTTTCCGCAAATAATATTGCATCGGTACCTGAATGATTGATAAAATAATATTAAGAATCTAAACAAACTCAGGATCAACACC
The DNA here is from genome assembly GCF_901001135.1 of Rhinatrema bivittatum. Classification (NCBI taxonomy): domain Eukaryota; kingdom Metazoa; phylum Chordata; class Amphibia; order Gymnophiona; family Rhinatrematidae; genus Rhinatrema; species Rhinatrema bivittatum. Next base: position 732,085,996 of record NC_042615.1, on the reverse strand, counting down.
TCCTATTTCATTGGGGGAGTTTAGAATGTAAGTAGCAAATATGATATAAAGAAATATGATTGATACAGTTTGCCTGGCTTATGCATACGTTTTTCATTCATTACCCCTTAAAAGGCTGAATTTTGATTATGGAAAGTAGAATTTAGAGATACAACTTGTAAGTAGATAATCTAGATATGACACACATGCCAGCTGGAATAAGATGACAAATCGAGTCCCTCAGGGCCCTGTACTGGGATCAGTTTTGCTTAAGTTTAATCAGTGATCTAGATGAACAATATTGACTACAGTAAATACTTTCCAGGACTTGCTGATTTAATAGAGGGATACAAAAAATCTGGGCAAGCTTTTAGAAGAGAAATTGATCAGTGGATCTGATGTTGAAATTAAACTGTAGGGAAAACTACTGAGCCAGCAACTTAAACTGATTACCATATTTGGGGTTGAGAAGAAAGCTTTCTCCATGTGCTTTATAAGTGATTAGGTATGCACGGGGTTTTTTCTTCTTCTCCTGGGCCACTGGCACTAGGTGAAGGTGGTTATTAGCTGATCATAAGAAGATTGGGCTCAAAGGATCGTTACTCTTCTTAAAACCTATCTGGTCAATTTTCAAATTTGTCCAGTGAGATTTAGTTGAAATTTTAGTGACAAACCTAGCTGGGTAAGTACACAAAAAAAGTCTGCAGACTTTGCCCCTGAAATCGGCGTGGGAGGCCAACTGGGTGCAAATATTAGTATACCTTTGAAAACACCTTTACATGTGCTATTTTATCCCACTGACCTAAACAAGGTAGATTTAGGACAACTATTTGTGCTGCTGGAGTTGTGCAGTTAAATTTATCCAGTTAGCAATAAATATACTTGCTAATCCCCTAAATTGTAACCTTCGGAATGCCTCTGGTCCCAGTCTCTGTTCTAACACAGCAACATTTGTGTATCTTGCAATTTTGTGCAATTTTGTGCAATTTTGTGCACACACATTTAGCTGGTCATGGGTGAGAATTTTTATCTGATTAGATTTATCCAGCTATTGTTGCGCGTCCCGTCCGAGCTCGGCCCGCGCCCAGGTCTGCTCACCTTGTCCAGACTCCAACGGGTCCCGGGTCGTCCTCCCCTGCTGCTGCTGCCAGCTGAGCTCTCCACACTTTTCCTCCTTTCCCCCACTGTCCTCCGACCCATAGTCTTCATCACCCATCTCTGCACATCCTCCTTTAAATAACAAATCTCCAGGACTGGACAGTATTCACCCCAGAGTTCTGAAGGAACAAACATAAAATTGTAAACCTGTTACTAGCCTGTCATATAAAACAGCCCCTGAACACAGAAGAGTGGCCAATGGAACATGATCTTTAAGAAGTGATCTGGGAAACTGCAGAATGGTGAGCCTGATGTTGGTGCCAGGCAAAATGGTAAAAGGTATTCTTAAATGCATAATTACTAGCCACATAGGCAGACATGGCCTTTACAAGAAAGAGTCAACATGGTTTTAGGAAAGGGAAGTTTTGGCTTACCAATTAATTACATTTTTAATGAGGTATAAACATGCAGATAAAAATGAGTCAGTAAATACAGTGTATTTGGATTTTCAGAAGTCAGAAAATCCAAAGAGTAAATAGAATATTAGACATATTTTAGAATCAGAGCATATATAGTGATACTGTGTGGCTTGGACTGTATATAATGGAATATTTTTGTATGTGAAGGGTGAAAGCTGGAAACTAGGGGTGTGCATTCGTTTTGAACTTAAATGTAAAACGCAACTTTTTTTTTTTTTTAACTTAAAAAAGTGATGAGGCGAAAACGATCGGATTTCCAACTTATTCAACATAGCTATGTTGAATAAGTTGGAAATTGCGATTGTTGATCCTAAATAAAAATTTAAACCCCTTTTGGCCAGCTTGGGGGGGGCCTCCTGACCCCCCCAAGCTGGCCAAAAGTTCCTTTTGGGTGCAACGAGGGTCCAGGAGCGATCGCACGGGGAATCACGTGACGCCGCGTCACTCCGACGTGACGCCGACGTCACGTGCTCCTCGCAAAGGAGTTCAGAAATGGCGTCCTGACTCCCTGCTGTACCACCAGGGAGTTTTGGTAAGTCTTGGGGGGGGGATTAAGGAGGGTGAGGGGTTTAAATTTTTATTTGCACGTATGGACATAGACTCAACTTATGGAATTCTCCATATGTCCATATTGACCGAAATTGACCCCCCCTTTTGACTTATGGACTTATGAACATAACCTTTTGCTCTGCACATCCCTACTGGAAACTGTGAATGTAACTGCATCTGTCAATCGATTCCTATATACAGATGTTTGCAGACAGCCATTGTTGATAGAAACTATGATATCAGAAAAATGTTAACATTTTTTGTGGAGTAGTCCATTTTGAATTTGATTGAATGGTGGAATGCTTTAAAGGAGTCTTTTCTCCCTCAGTCCAAATCTTATAAATGTCATTAACATACTGAAAATAGCTGAAGGTCTGGTCTGATGTTTATTCATTCAAGTGAGCTAACATGGCAGTTCAACTATGAATTCTCTAGCGGACGCCTATCTGCTAGATCTGTTAGCCAAAAGTCTAAACCAGTGTTTCTCAACCCTCTCCTGGAAGCATACCTATCCAGTCATGTTTTTCAGGATTGCCACAATGAATATGCATGAATGAGATTTGTATGCAATGGAGACCCAATGTATGCAAATCATTTTCATGCATATTCATTACAGATATCCTGGAAAGCAAACAGCTAGCTCTCACATTGTTGGATTCGTGGACCCTTGAGCCGGCTAGAACTGATGATGGCACACCGTGGGAAGGCCCACCATGGAGTTTGTAGCTGGGAGGCAGTCCAAGCCAGGAGACCAGCCAAATCTTCACCACTAGAAGCCCGAGGTCCCCCCAGGAGGAGCCCGTGAGGACCCAAGCCGCTTGGACTTACGTACAGTCTCCTGAGGGCGAGTATCCGAACAGAAGTCCAGGAGTACGGAGAAGAGGAGAAGCTGGAACCAGGAGGCCAACTGGAACTTCACCACTGGATGCCCGAGGTCCCCCCAGGAGGAGCCCGTGAGGACCCGAGCCACTTGGACTTAGGCGAGGCCTCCTGGACAGAGCGGTCCGGATGACAAAGAGCAGAAAGAAGGAACAAACCAGGCGGCTAACAGCAGAGACTGAAGATGAACCAAGGTCGAGGCAGGCAGCGAGCAGAATACCAGGAGACGAGCCGAAGTCAGAAGCCAGTGGACGAGCCGAAGTCAGGAAAGGGAGCAAGACAGGAACAGCAACTAGCACACTCCAAGGAGTCAACCTCATTGCAAGACAAGGAGTGAAACTAGTTGCAGGGTTTAAACCCCTGAGAGCATCTGACGTCATCTCCGGGGCAGTGCTAAGTTTCCCGTGCTGGCCCCTTTAAATGCTGAGGCCCTGCGCGCGCGCCTAGGCGGCAAGGCCAGCTACAGCGCACCGGCAGCGTCTCCCTCGAGGAGGAAGCGCCATGAGCAGGAGCCAGGTAGGCCTGAACAGGCCACAGAGACGCTGTAGCGGCTCGGACCGTCCCCGAGGTAGGAGAAGGGACCGGGGCTGCCTGCCAGGGACCGCAACACACATTTCCTACTTATCTACTTGCAGGAGAAAAGGACGACAGTCATATGCACTAGCCTCTTGGGGACGATACTTGTCCTTAAGGTGGGTGCAGTGAGTGAAAAAGAAACATTCTGGAATCACTGATTTAGTGCCCTCCTGGTAATTTAGATTCAGTAACAAAAGGGAAGTGATGAGGCAGTTGAATGATATTACTTACTATAGGCAATTATTAGAAGATCCGACTAGTGGTTTGAAAACCACAATAGATTTATTGTTGGAAGAAGCTTATTGTAGATCTTGGGTCGCTTCTAGACAGCACCAGTTTTTGACAGTTGATTTTCCTAAAATGCCAGTGATGTACATACTCCCTAAAGTGTATAAAACCTTCAAAAAATCCTCCAGGTAGACCAATATTTTCACTGCGTGACTCGTTATTAGACCCTTCTCTGTGTTTGCTGATAAATTTTTGGCACCGATGGTTAAAGCATTACCATCATATGTGAGAGATTCATCAGATACTATTATGTTATTGCATGAATGTCAAGTGTTTCCTTGTAAATCCTTGGCTTTAGCAACTATAGATGTGGTATCCTTGTATACAAATATACCTCAAGAAGATGCCCTTAAAATTGTCAGTCTAAAGTTAAAGGATTCTTTAAAAGGGAATCATATTGCAACAGATTTTGTAATTTCTTTGGCAAAAATGGCACTTCGTAATAATTTTTTTATGTTTGATGGGACATTTTTTTTGCAGCCTACATGTGCTGCAATGGGTGCCACAATGGCACCCGATATGGCTAATTTATTCATGGGTCAATTTGGAGATATTTGGCTTCCTATAAATCCTTTTTCTCATTGTATTAAATTATGGAAGCGCTACATAGATGATATTTTGGTTGTGTGGGAAGGAGAGGCAAGTGATTTTGTGAACTTTATGCAATGGTTGGGCTCATGTGATCCAAATTTGAGTTTCATATCATCTTGCTGAAACATTGGTTTACCATATTTGGATATATTCATTACTAATAGGGATGTGAATCGTTTTTTGACGATTTAAAATATCGTCCGATATTTTTTAAATCGTCAAAAATCGTTAGGGCCACGATACAATATCAATTCCCCCAATTTATCATCAAAAAATCGTAAATCGGGGGAAGGGGGAGGGCAGGAAAACCGGCACACTAAAACCCCCTAAAACCCACCTCCGACCCTTTAAATTAAATCCCCCACCCTCCCGAACCCCCCCCCAAATGCCTTAAATTACCTGGGGGTCCAGCGGCGGTCCGGAACGGCAGCGGTCCGGAACGGCCTCCTGCAATTGAATCGTGTTATCTTCAGCCAGCGCCATTTTTCAAAATGGCGGCGCAAAATGGCGGCGGCCATAGACCAACACGATTCGACTGCAGGAGGTCGTTCCGGACCCCCGCTGGACTTTTGGCAAGTCTTGTGGGGGTCAGGAGGCCCCCCCAAGCTGGCCAAAAGTCCCTGGGGGTCCAGTGGGTGTCCGGAAAATGATCTCCTGCTGCAATCGTTTTCCGTACGGAAAATGGCGCCGGCAGGAGATCGACTGCAGGAGGTTGTTCAGCGGCGGTCCGGAACCCCCGCTGAACGACCTCCTGCAGTCGATCTCCTGCCGGCGCCATTTTCCGTACGGAAAACGATCGCGGCAGGAGATCGTTTTCCGGACCCCCGCTGGACCCCAGGGACTTTTGGCCAGCTTGGGGGGGCCTCCTGACCCCCACAAGACTTGCCAAAAGTCCAGCGGGGGTCCGGAACGACCTCCTGCAGTCGAATCGTGTTGGTCTATGGCCGCCGCCATTTTGCGCCGCCATTTTGAAAAATGGCGCCGGCTGAAGACAACACGATTCAATTGCAGGAGGCCGTTCCAGACCGCTGCCGTTCCGGACCGCCGCTGGACCCCCAGGTAATTTAAGGCATTTGGGGGGGGGTTCGGGAGGGTGGGGGATTTAATTTAAAGGGTCGGGGGTGGGTTTTAGGGGGGTTTAGTGTGCCGGCTCACGATTTTCACGATTTTCACGATACTTTAAACACCCAAACGGCAACAATACGATTCCCTCCCCCTCCCAGCCGAAATTGATCGTTAAGACGATCGAGGACACGATTCACATCTCTAATTACTAACCAGGAGCTAGGTTTGGTTTTACTATTTATCAAAAACCTACAGATAGAAATATTATTTTGCGCTATGATAGTCTTGCGCTGAAGATGGAAGGGAGCGCTAGGGGGCGCTCCACAGCGCGGAACAAGGAATGTGTGCCCTTGCGGTGAGACATCCCTGCTGGGAAGAATGGAGATCCTGACCCTCTACCGAACCTGCATGCTTCCGTGAGGCCACCAATGCAATGGTGGTCTCTGAATGGTCCGTTGACCATTCCAAGCTCTTTCGGACTAGCCACTGGGTAGCAGCTTGAAGCGGCAGGCCAGACAGAGGTCATGGCCAGACGGAGACATGGAACAAGATGTGGCAAGGCAGAAGAAGACAGGCATGGCAAGGCCAACAAAGACATCAGGCATGGCAAGGCAGACAAGACATCAGGCATGGCAAGACAGACAAGGACTCAAGGCATTGCAAGACAGATGAAGACTCAAGGCATTGCAGGACAGACAAAGACTCAAGGCATGGCAAGGTACGGACAGGCATGGCAAGGCATGGCAAGGCAAGACTAAAACCAATGGTTAAAAGTCCTGAACCTCCAGGCAAACAATGTACATTCTGGCGCCTTACTCAGCCTAGCCGGGCTGAGTCATGGACCACACAAGAAGGCATCAGAGCCACAGAAATCCAAGGACAGGAATGGGCAGGTGGCCAAATCCCTCAGGCGCCCTACACATTTCAGCCAGACTGGTTGCGGACCACGCTGAAGAACAGGACCTGTCCATGGAAGGAAGACATCAGGCAAGAACATCAAGGCAAGGCAGACATCAGACTTACAGACATCAAGACATCAGAAACAAGGCAGGCCAGACAAGAGATGAGATGACTCCATAGCACCATTGGATGGAATGACCCACCAGCGCCCTACACAATCCAGCCGGACTGGTCGTGGACCACTGGGCTACTATGCTCCGTACTCAGCTCAGCCGGGCTGGTTGCGAACCATGAGGGACGGGTCAGCAGAGCTGAAATCAGGAACAGGTGGGCATCGGAACAGACAGGCATCAGGACATCAGGAACACCAGGCTGGATGTTTTCATTTTGAGGTGTTGAATTGGATTCTTGGGTACTGCGATGATGGCCACTCCCACGGGGGAGCCCCGTGAGGAACCACAGTACTAGGCTAGACTTATACACCAGACACAGAGAATTTGTATTTATTATACAGCTTGATGGTACTGCCCGGGGTGGACAGCAGTGAAGGTAACCCAGTAGAAGTAGTCCAGGGTCCTTGGCAGAGGAGAGCAGTCTCACACTTGAGTAGAAGAAAGGCAGCACAGGGTAGCAGAGGCAGGACCCAGGTGTAGACTCCAAGCGTTGAAGCTGAAGGTGAGACAGATTGAGACAGTTAGTACTCACTGAGAAGTTAGCTGTATTGATGAAGATCCTGGCAGGCAGAAGCAGATCAAATGCACGCACCAGAGTAGGGAGCGCAGGCCCTCAAGGAGCAAGTACCCTTTTTCCCAGATAGGTACCTGAAAGAGAGAAGAAGGGCCCCTGAGGAGCGGGTACCCAGGTTAGCGATGAATTACCCTGAAGGGCAGAGAGAGAGCTTCCAGAGGCTGCTGGGAAGTGGCAGAGCAGCTTAGACTGGAGCAATTCCAATCCTTGTTAACTCAGTTTGTTAGCAAATGAAGGGCAGGCTAAATACCAGGATGTGCTGATGCCACTCGAAGGGGATGCTCCCGAGGTTCCCGCTATGATGTGGATAAAAACATGGGTGGCATGAGAGCACGCACCCTAGGAGGCCCTTAGGAAAAACATGGGGAACGCCCTCACCGAAGCCAATCCGGGGACGCCAGGGAGAGCGGCATGAAGATGCGGTGGCAGCCAACTTCCCAAGACTTGAGGAGAGAGAAGGAAGAAAGATGAGGGACAAATGTTGAAGCCATCTGAGACCGACGGACGCAACAGTACCCCCCTTCAAAGAGCCCCCTCCAGACCCCCTATCTGGTCTTGGTTTTTGAGGATGCGATCGATGAAATTGACGAAGCATCTCTTTGTCCATGATATTAGCCAATGGTTCCCAAATGTTTTCTTCTGGTCCGTATCCCTCCCATAACAGGAGGTATTCCCAAACTCTGCCTCTCTTTCTCACATCAAGATGGCATCAAACTTATACTCGATGTCTTCTGCATCAACAGGAGTAGATTCAGGTGTCTTGGTGGAGAACTCGCTCAGGACAAGCGGTTTCAGCAGTGAAACATGGAATGCATTATGGATCTTCATAGCTGGAGGAAGTTTCAGACTATAGGTAAGTGAGCCCAACCATCGGAGAATGGGGAAGGGCCCGACAAAGCATGGAGCAAATCGAGCAGATGGAAGCTTAAGTCTCAGATGTTTGGTAGACAGCCAAACTTTATCACCAGGCTGGAATTCAGGAGCCTTACTTCGGTGAGCATCATAGCCTTTCTTTGCTCTTTGTCCTACTTTTTGGAGATCTCTTTAGACTCTCTCCAAAGCTGCTGTATATCTTTGGCAGTAGATTGAGCTGCCGGGGACGACACAGAAAGTAGAAGTGGTAAAGGTGATAAATGTTGTCGTCCGTAGACCACTTCAAATGGTGTAGATCCAGTAGATGACGCTGGATGGGAATTGATGGCAAATTCAGCCCAGGGCAACAGTTCAGCCCAATCATTCTGTCGTGAACCGACATAGGTGTGGAAGAACTGCTTGAGGTCTATTCATTCTCTCAGTTTGTCCATTCAATGAGGATGATATGCAGAGGTGAAGTCAAGTGTGATGTCGAATTTCTTCCACAAGGCTTTCCAGAATTTTGCTGTAAATTGAGCTCCTCTGTCAGAAACAATATGTTTAGGCATGCCGTGTAGGTGAAAGATGTGACTGATGAATAACTTAGCAAGTTCCATTGCTGATGGCAAGCCAGGGAGAGCCAAGAAGTGAGCCATCTTCAAAAATAGATCCACTGTAACCCAAATGGTATTGTTACCTCCGGAAAGTGGCAGGTCTACCACAAAGTCTGTTGCAATGTGGGTCCATGGCTCATCCGGTGCTGGCAAGGGTTGAAGCAGGCCCCAAGGACGTCCGGGGGGAGATTTTAGTCTGGCACAATTGGAACAAGGGCTACGTATGCAAGAGTGTCTTCTTCATGGTGGGCCACCAATAGAACTTTTGTAGCTTAGCCAGTGTTCTCTGTTGACCAGGGTGTCCGGCCAGTTTTCGAATTGTGAGCCCATGTTAGCAATTTCTTTCTTAGATTACAGGGTACAATGATCTTGCCCAGGGGTACCAGATGTGTAGCTGTGAAAATCATTCTCTTTGCGTCAATAATATGCTGGGGTTCATCAGGTACGTCCTCTGAGGAAAGAGCGCGATAATGCATCTCTGCTCTGACATTCTTGTCACCAGGCGATATTTCAGCAGAAAGTCAAATCTGTTGAAGAACAGGGACCACCTCGCCTGTCTATGGTTGAGGCATTGGGCGTGATGGAGGTACTCCAGATTTTTGTGATCAGTGTAAACAGTGATCTGATCTTGTGCACCTTCAAGCCAGGGTGCCATTCTTCAAATGCCATTTTTATTGCCAACAGTTCTTTATCCCCAATGTCGTAGTTCTCTCTCTGCTGGCAAAGCGTCGGGAAAAGAATGAACAGGGGTGCAAGATCTTTGAATCACTGGTCTGGCTTAGCACGGCCTACACCTACATCAGAGGCATCGACTTCCACAATGAAGGGTCGTGTAGGGTCTGGATGGCGGAGACATGGTTTGCTTGAAAAGGCATTTTTTAACTTCTGGAATGCTGTCACAGCTTCCGTAGACCAAGTGGCAATGTTGGCTCCTTTCTTAGTCATTGCTGTTATGGAACAGTCATGAAGATAATTCTTAAAAGGTCCTGTAGTAGTTGGTAAATCCCAAAAATCGTCTTAGAGCTTTTAGGCCAGTGGGTTGTGGCCATTTTTTGATACTTTCAAGCTTCTGAGGGTCCATTTGGAAACCTTTGTTTGAGACAATGTACACTAGAAGGGCACCATTCCTTATGAAATTCGCATTTGGTCAATTTGGGTACAAGCGATTCTCACGAAGTCTCTGCAGAACTCTTTTGACATCTTCTTGAGGGATTGCAGGTCCTGGAAAAATATCAAGATGTTGTCTAAGTAGACAATGACACACTGGTAGATAAATCATGCAGAATATCATTCATCATGTTTGGAAGACAGCCAGGGGCATTGCACAAGCCGAAGGGCATCACCAGGTATTCAAAGTACCCATCCCGGGTATTAAAAGCAGTCTTCCATTCATTGCCAGAGCAGATGCAAACTAAATTATAGGCTCCGTTTGAGGTCAAGCTTGGAGAATCTTGGCTCCGTGTAACCTGTCGAATAGCTCCGAGATGAGTGGTAAAGGGTAAGCGGTCCTTTATGGTGTCTCATTCAGACCTCTGTAGACAATACATGGACGTAAGTTCCATCCTTCTTTCCCACGAAAAAAATCCTGCTCCAGCAGGAGACTTAGGTCTTCTGAAGCCTTTCTGGAGATTCTCTGACATCGCTTTATTTTCCACTACGGAGAGGAGGTAGACCCTTCCTTTGGGTGGTTCCGTATTTGGCTTCAAATTAATTGCGCAGTCGTTGATCTGTGTGGAGGCAACACATCAGCAGCTTCTTTTGAGAATACATCTTGGTAAGATGCATATTGAGGCAGCAACCCAGGCAACAATGGGGTAGTTGGCATGCATGGTATTGGAGAGACTTTCATCAAGCTGGACCCCAACTGAAAGCTCCAAAGTGGCCCAGTTGAATTGTGGCATGTGTTTCTGCAGCCATGGTAGCCCAAGTACAAAGGGTGCATGCCTTATCTAGCACAAAGAAGGAAATAGTCTCAGTATGAAGAGCACAGTACATAAGCTCACTGGCTCTGTAAGCAGGGTTCTTCACCCGGTAAGGGCTCTCCATGAATAGAGGACAAAGTAATGGAGGCGTCAGTAGTGGTAGGGATCCGCAAATGTTCCACTAGATGTTTCAAAATGAAATTTCC